>NC_088404.1:15471433-15776433 GCF_034236695.1 Oncorhynchus nerka | reverse complement strand
TAGCACCAGAGTAGATTTATTAGGATCACTAGCCGACGGCTAGTCTAGTCTTTCTAGTCCCCATTAGCAGAAGGCTTGTCTAGTCTGTCTAGTCCCCATTAGCAGACAGCTAGTCTAGTCTGTCTAGTCCCCATTAGCCGACAGCTAGTCTTTCTAGTCCCCATTAGCCGACAGCTAGTCTAGTCTGTCTAGTCCCCATTAGCAGAAAGCTAGTCTGTCTAGTCCCCATTAGCCGACAGCTAGTCTAGTCTGTCTAGTCCCCATTAGCCGACAGCTAGTCTAGTCTGTCTAGTCCCCATTAGCCGACGGCTAGTCTAGTCTGTCTAGTCCCCATTAGCAGAAGGCTTGTCTAGTCTGTCTAGTCCCCATTAGCCGACAGCTAGTCTAGTCTGTCTAGTCCCCATTAGCCGACAGCTAGTCTAGTCTGTCTAGTCCCCATTAGCCGACAGCTAGTCTAGTCTGTCTAGTCCCCATTAGCCGACGGCTAGTCTAGTCTGTCTAGTCCCCATTAGCAGAAGGCTTGTCTAGTCTGTCTAGTCCCCATTAGCCGACAGCTAGTCTAGTCTGTTTAGTCCCCATTAGCCGACGGCTAGTCTAGTCTTTCTAGTCCCCATTAGCAGAAGGCTTGTCTAGTCTGTCTAGTCCCCATTAGCCGACAGCTAGTCTAGTCTGTCTAGTCCCCATTAGCAGACAGCTAGTCTAGTCTGTCTAGTCCCCATTAGCAGACAGCTAGTCTGTCTAGTCCCCATTAGCACACAGCTAGTCTAGTCTGTCTAGTCCCCATTAGCCGACAGCTAGTCTAGTCTGTCTAGTCCCCATTAGCCGACGGCTAGTCTAGTCTTTCTAGTCCCCATTAGCAGACAGCTAGTCTGTCTAGTCCCCATTAGCAGAAGGCTAGTCTAGTCTGTCTAGTCCCCATTAGCCGACGGCTAGTCTAGTCTGTCTAGTCCCCATTAGCAGAAGGCTTGTCTAGTCTGTCTAGTCCCCATTAGCCGACAGCTAGTCTAGTCTGTCTAGTCCCCATTAGCCGACAGCTAGTCTAGTCTGTCTAGTCCCCATTAGCCGACAGCTAGTCTAGTCTGTCTAGTCCCCATTAGCCGACAGCTAGTCTAGTCTGTCTAGTCCCCATTAGCCGACAGCTAGTCTAGTCTGTCTAGTCCCCATTAGCAGAAGGCTTGTCTAGTCTGTCTAGTCCCCATTAGCCGACAGCTAGTCTAGTCTGTCTAGTCCCCATTAGCAGACAGCTAGTCTAGTCTGTCTAGTCCCCATTAGCAGACAGCTAGTCTAGTCTTTCTAGTCCCCATTAGCAGAAGGCTTGTCTAGTCTGTCTAGTCCCCATTAGCAGACAGCTAGTCTAGTCTGTCTAGTCCCCATTAGCCGACGGCTAGTCTAGTCTGTCTAGTCAAATCCAAATCAAATCAAATCAAATTTTATTTGTCACATACACATGGTTAGCAGATGTTAATGGGAGTGTAGCGAAATGCTTGTGCTTCTAGTTCCGACAATGCAGTGATAACCAACAAGTAATCTAACTAACAATTCCAAAACTACTGTCTTATACACAGTGTAAGGGGATAAGGAATATGTACATAAGGATATATGAATGAGTGATGGTACAGAGCAGCATACAGTAGATGGTATCGAGTACAGTATATACATATGAGATGAGTATGTAGACAAAGTAAACAAAGTGGCATAGTTAAAGTGGCTAGTGACATAAGAATGCAGTCGATGATCTAGAGTACAGTATATACATATGCATATGAGATGAATAGTGTAGGGTAAGTAACATTATATAAGGTAGCATTGTTTAAAGTGGCTAGTGATATATTTACATCATTTCCCATCAATTCCCATTTTTAAAGTGGCTGGAGTTGGGTCAGTGTCAATGACAGTGTGTTGGCAGCAGCCACTCAATGTTAGTGATTGCTGTTTAACAGTCTGATGGCCTTGAGATAGAAGCTGTTTTTCAGTCTCTCGGTCCCAGCTTTGATGCACCTGTACTGACCTCGCCTTCTGGATGATAGCGGGGTGAACAGGCAGTGGTTTGGGTGGTTGATGTCCTTGATGATCTTTATGGCCTTCCTGTAACATCGGGTGGTGTAGGTGTCCTGGAGGGCAGGTAGTTTGCCCCCGGTGATGCGTTGTGCAGACCTCACTACCCTCTGGAGAGCCTTACGGTTGAGGGCGGAGCAGTTGCCGTACCAGGCGGTGATACAGCCCGCCAGGATGCTCTCGATTGTGCATCTGTAGAAGTTTGTGAGTGCTTTTGGTGACAAGCCGAATTTCTTCAGCCTCCTGAGGTTGAAGAGGCGCTGCTGCGCCTTCTTCACGACGCTGTCAGTGTGAGTGGACCAATTCAGTTTGTCTGTGATGTGTATGCCGAGGAACTTAAAACTTGCTACCCTCTCCACTACTGATCCATCGATGTGGATAGGGGGTGTTCCCTCTGCTGTTTCCTGAAGTCCACAATCATCTCCTTAGTTTTGTTGACGTTGAGTGTGAGGTTATTTTCCTGACACCACACTCCGAGGGCCCTCACCTCCTCCCTGTAGGCCGTCTCGTCGTTGTTGGTAATCAAGCCTACCACTGTTGTGTCGTCCGCAAACTTGATGATTGAGTTGGAGGCGTGCATGGCCACGCAGTCGTGGGTGAACAGGGAGTACAGGAGAGGGCTCAGAACGCACCCTTGTGGGGCCCCCGTGTTGAGGATCAGCGGGGAGGAGATGTTGTTGCCTACCCTCACCACCTGTGGGCGGCCCGTCAGGAAGTCCAGTACCCAGTTGCACAGGGCGGGGTCGAGACCCAGGGTCTCGAGCTTGATGACGAGCTTGGAGGGTACTATGGTATTGAATGCCGAGCTGTAGTCGATGAACAGCATTCTCACATAGGTATTCCTCTTGTCCAGGTGGGTTAGGGCAGTGTGCAGTGTGGTTGAGATTGCATCGTCTGTGGACCTATTTGGGCGGTAAGCAAATTGGAGTGGGTCTAGGGTGTCAGGTAGGGTGGAGGTGATATGGTCCTTGACTAGTCTCTCAAAGCACTTCATGATGACGGAAGTGAGTGCTACGGGGCGGTAGTCGCTTAGCTCAGTTACCTTAGCTTTCTTGGGAACAGGAACAATGGTGGCCCTCTTGAAGCATGTGGGAACAGCAGACTGGTATAGGGATTGATTGAATATGTCCGTAAACACACCGGCCAGCTGGTCTGCGCATGCTCTGAGGGCGCGGCTGGGGATGCCGTCTGGGCCTGCAGCCTTGCGAGGGTTAACACGTTTAAATGTCTTACTCACCTCGGCTGCAGTGAAGGAGAGACTGCATGTTTTCGTTGCAGGCCGTGTCAGTGGCACTGTATTGTCCTCAAAGCGGGCAAAATGTGATTTAGTCTGCCTGGGAGCAAGACATCCTGGTCCGTGACTGGGCTGGGTTTCTTCTTGTAGTCCGTGATTGACTGTAGACCCTGCCACATGCCTCTTGTCTGTCTAGTCCCCATTAGCAGACAGCTAGTCTAGTCTTTCTAGTCCCCATTAGCCGACGGCTAGTCTAGTCTGTCTAGTCCCCATTAGCAGAAGGCTTGTCTAGTCTGTCTAGTCCCCATTAGCAGACAGCTAGTCTGTCTAGTCCCCATTAGCAGACAGCTAGTCTAGTCTTTCTAGTCCCCATTAGCCGACGGCTAGTCTAGTCTGTCTAGTCCCCATTAGCAGACAGCTAGTCTAGTCTTTCTAGTCCCCATTAGCCGACAGCTAGTCTGTCTAGTCCCCATTAGCAGACATCTAGTCTAGTCTTTCTAGTCCCCATTAGCCGACGGCTAGTCTAGTCTGTCTAGTCCCCATTAGCAGACACCAATGGCAACAGCTAGTCTTACTGGAGTCCAACACATAGCAAAAAAGACATTACATACAAAGGACTTTATCATTTACATACATTTAAAAACATGAACATGTAGTGTGTGTGTGTGCATCAGTTCCACATTCATTCATCCACATGCATTCATTGTAGCTGGGGATTTTAACAAAGCTAATCTGAAAACAAGACTCCCTAAATTTTACCAGCATATCGATTGCGCAACCAGGGGTGGTAAAACCTTGGATCATTGTTACTCTAACTTCCGCGACGCATATAAGGCCCTGCCCCGCCCCCCTTTCGGAAAAGCTGACCACGACTCCATTTTGCTGATCCCTGCCTACAGGCAGAAACTAAAACAAGAGGCTCCCACGCTGAGGTCTGTCCAACGCTGGTCAGACCAAGCTGACTCCACACTCCAAGACTGCTTCCATCACGTGGACTGGGACATGTTTCGTATTGCGTCAGATGGAAATATTGACGAATACGCTGATTCGGTGTGCGAGTTCATTAGAACGTGCGTCGAAGATGTCGTTCCCATAGCAACGATAAAAACATTCCCAAACCAGAAACCGTGGTTTGATGGCAGCATTCGCGTGAAACTGAAAGCGCGAACCACTGCTTTTAATCAGGGCAAGGTGTCTGGTAACATGTCCGAATATAAACAATGCAGCTATTCCCTCCGCAAGGCTATTAAACAAGCTAAGCGTCAGTACAGAGACAAAGTGGAATCTCAATTCAATGGCTCAGACACAAGAGGCATGTGGCAGGGTCTACAGTCAATCACGGACTACAAGAAGAAACCCAGCCCAGTCACGGACCAGGATGTCTTGCTCCCAGGCAGACTAAATAACTTTTGCCCGCTTTGAGGACAATACAGTGCCACTGACACGGCCTGCAACGAAAACATGCGGTCTCTCCTTCACTGCAGCCGAGGTGAGTAAGACATTTAAACGTGTTAACCCTCGCAAGGCTGCAGGCCCAGACGGCATCCCCAGCCGCACCCTCAGAGCATGCGCAGACCAGCTGGCCGGTGTGTTTACGGACATATTCAATCAATCCCTATACCAGTCTGCTGTTCCCACATGCTTCAAGAGGGCCACCATTGTTCCTGTTCCCAAGAAAGCTAAGGTAACTGAGCTAAACGACTACCGCCCCGTAGCACTCACTTCCGTCATCATGAAGTGCTTTGAGAGACTAGTCAAGGACCATATCACCTCCACCCTACCTGACACCCTAGAACCACTCCAATTTGCTTACCGCCCAAATAGGTCCACAGACGATGCAATCTCAACCACACTGCACACTGCCCTAACCCACCTGGACAAGAGGAATACCTATGTGAGAATGCTGTTCATCGACTACAGCTCGGCATTCAATACCATAGTACCCTCCAAGCTCGTCATCAAGCTCGAGACCCTGGGTCTCGACCCCGCCCTGTGCAACTGGGTACTGGACTTCCTGACGGGCCGCCCCCAGGTGGTGAGGGTAGGCAACAACATCTCCTCCCCGCTGATCCTCAACACGGGGGCCCCACAAGGGTGCGTTCTGAGCCCTCTCCTGTACTCCTGTTCACCCACGACTGCGTGGCCATGCACGCTCCAACTCAATCATCAAGTTTGCGGACGACACAACAGTGGTAGGCTTGATTACCAACAACGACGAGACGGCCTACAGGGAGGAGGTGAGGGCCCTCGGAGTGTGGTGTCAGGAAAATAACATCACACTCAACGTCAACAAAACTAAGGAGATGATTGTGGACTTCAGGAAACAGCAGAGGGAACACCCCTATCCACATCGATGGATCAGTAGTGGAGAGGGTAGCAAGTTTTAAGTTCCTCGGCATACACATCACAGACAAACTGAATTGGTCCACTCACACTGACAGCGTCGTGAAGAAGGCGCAGCAGCGCCTCTTCAACCTCAGGAGGCTGAAGAAATTCGGCTTGTCACCAAAAGCACTCACAAACTTCTACAGATGCACAATCGAGAGCATCCTGGCGGGCTGTATCACCGCCTGGTACGGCAACTGCTCCGCCCTCAACCGTAAGGCTCTCCAGAGGGTAGTGAGGTCTGCACAACGCATCACCGGGGGCAAACTACCTGCCCTCCAGGACACCTACACCACCCGATGTTACAGGAAGGCCATAAAGATCATCAAGGACATCAACCACCCGAACCACTGCCTGTTCACCCCGCTATCATCCAGAAGGCGAGGTCAGTACAGGTGCATCAAAGCTGGGACCGAGAGACTGAAAAACAGCTTCTATCTCAAGGCCATCAGACTGTTAAACAGCCACCACTAACATTGAGTGGCTGCTGCCAACACACTGTCATTGACACTGACCCAACTCCAGCCACTTTAATAATGGGAATTGATGGGAAATGATGTAAATATATCACTAGCCACTTTAAACAATGCTACCTTATATAATGTTACTTACCCTACATTATTCATCTCATATGCATATGTATATACTGTACTCTAGATCATCGACTGCATTCTTATGTCACTAGCCACTTTAACTATGCCACTTTGTTTACTTTGTCTACATACTCATCTCATATGTATATACTGTACTCGATACCATCTACTGTATGCTGCTCTGTACCATCACTCATTCATATATCCTTATGTACATATTCCTTATCCCCTTACACTGTGTACAAGACAGTAGTTTTGGAATTGTTAGTTAGATTACTTGTTGGTTATCACTGCATTGTCGGAACTAGAAGCACAAGCATTTCGCTACACTCGCATTAACATCTGCTAACCATGTGTATGTGACAAATAAAATTTGATTTGATTTGATTTGATTTGACATACATGTCAGTACATACACACAACAAGTAGGTCACATGGGGGAGACTCGTTGTGCCGTGAGGTGTTGCTTGATTTGTTTTTTGAAACCAGGTATGATGTTAACTTGCGTATATATAAGATAGAGGGGAGTTCCGTGCACTCATGGCTGTGTATAATACTGTATATAAGATAGAGGGGAGTTCCGTGCACTCATGGCTGTGTATAATACTGTATATAAGATAGAAGGGAGTTCCATGCACTCATGGCTGTGTATAATACTGTATATAAGATAGAGGGGAGTTCCATGCACTCATGGCTGTGTATAATACTGTATATAAGATAGAAGGGAGTTCCATGCACTCATGGCTGTGTATAATACTGTATATAAGATAGAGGGGAGTTCCATGCACTCATGGCTGTGTATAATACTGTATATAAGATAGAGGGGAGTTCCGTGCACTCATGGCTGTGTATAATACTGTATATAAGATGGAAGGGAGTTCCATGCACTCATGGCTGTGTATAATACTGTATATAAGATGGAAGGGAGTTCCGTGCACTCATGGCTGTGTATAATACTGTATATAAGATGGAAGGGAGTTCCGTGCACTCATGGCTGTGTATAATACTGTATATAAGATGGAAGGGAGTTCCATGCACTCATGGCTGTGTATAATACTGTATATAAGATAGAAGGGAGTTCCGTGCACTCATGGCTGTGTATAATACTGTATATAAGATAGAAGGGAGTTCCATGCACTCATGGCTGTGTATAATACTGTATATAAGATAGAGGGGAGTTCCGTGCACTCATGGCTGTGTATAATACTGTATATAAGATAGAAGGGAGTTCCATGCACTCATGGCTGTGTATAATACTGTATATAAGATAGAGGGGAGTTCCGTGCACTCATGGCTGTGTATAATACTGTATATAAGATAGAAGGGAGTTCCGTGCACTCATGGCTGTGTATAATACTGTATATAAGATGGAAGGGAGTTCCATGCACTCATGGCTGTGTATAATACTGTATATAAGATAGAAGGGAGTTCCGTGCACTCATGGCTGTGTATAATACTGTATATAAGATGGAAGGGAGTTCCATGCACTCATGGCTGTGTATAATACTGTATATAAGATGGAAGGGAGTTCCATGCACTCATGGCTGTGTATAATACTGTATATAAGATAGAAGGGAGTTCCGTGCACTCATGGCTGTGTATAATACTGTATATAAGATGGAAGGGAGTTCCATGCACTCATGGCTGTGTATAATACTGTATATTAGATGGAAGGGAGTTCCATGCACTCATGGCTGTGTATAATACTGTATATAAGATGGAAGGGAGTTCCATGCACTCATGGCTGTGTATAATACTGTATATTAGATAGAAGGGAGTTCCATGCACTCATGGCTGTGTATAATACTGTATATAAGATGGAAGGAAGTTCCATGCACTCATGGCTGTGTATAATACTGTATATTAGATGGAAGGGAGTTCCATGCACTCATGGCTGTGTATAATACTGTATATAAGATAGAAGGGAGTTCCGTGCACTCATGGCTGTGTATAATACTGTATATAAGATAGAAGGGAGTTCCATGCACTCATGGCTGTGTATAATACTGTATATAAGATAGAAGGGAGTTCCATGCACTCATGGCTGTGTATAATACTGTATATAAGATAGAAGGGAGTTCCATGCACTCATGGCTGTGTATAATACTGTATATAAGATAGAAGGGAGTTCCATGCACTCATGGCTGTGTATAATACTGTATATAAGATGGAAGGGAGTTCCGTGCACTCATGGCTGTGTATAATACTGTATATAAGATAGAAGGGAGTTCCATGCACTCATGGCTGTGTATAATACTGTATATAAGATAGAAGGGAGTTCCATGCACTCATGGCTGTGTATAATACTGTATATAAGATAGAAGGGAGTTCCGTGCACTCATGGCTGTGTATAATACTGTATATAAGATGGAAGGGAGTTCCGTGCACTCATGGCTGTGTATAATACTGTATATAAGATAGAAGGGAGTTCCATGCACTCATGGCTGTGTATAATACTGTATATAAGATGGAAGGGAGTTCCGTGCACTCATGGCTGTGTATAATACTGTATATAAGATAGAAGGGAGTTCCATGCACTCATGGCTGTGTATAATACTGTATATAAGATAGAAGGGAGTTCCATGCACTCATGGCTGTGTATAATACTGTACATTTCCTTGAATTGGTTCTGGACCTGGGGACTGTGAAAAGACACCTGGTGGCATATCTGGTGGGGTATGTGTGTGTGTCAGTGCTGTGTGTAAGTTGACTATGCAAACCATTTGGAATTTTCCTCAACTCTTAGCCAAGAGAGATTGGCATGCATAGTATTAATATTAGCCCTCTGATTTACAATGAAGAGCAAGACGTGCCGCTCTGTTCTGGGCCAGCTGCAGCTTAACTAGGTATTTCTGTGCAGAACTGTAAATATAACTGGACAATAATCAAGTTAAGATAAAACTAGCTTTGTGGAGTGTGGTGTCAAAAAATCTGAGCATCTATTTATTATGGACAGACCTCTCCCCATTGAATCTATATGTTTTGACCATGACCGTTTACAATGTAAGGTAACACCAAGTAATTTAGTCTCCTCAACCTGTTCAACAGCCACACCATTCATAAGCAGATTCAGCGGAGGTCTAGAACTTAGGGAATGATTTGTTCAGGACCAGTTTAATACTGGCCACCCATTCCAAAACAGACTGCAACTCTTTGTTAAGGGGTTCAGTGACTTCATTAGCTGTAGTTGCTGATGCGTATATGGTTTAATCATAAGCAAACATGGACACACATGCTTTGTTTAATGCCGTGGCAGGTTATTGGTAAACATAGAAAAGAGTAGAGGGCCTAGAGAGCTGCGAATCCACAATATAGCAGAGGTTGAAAGGCCATAACACATACGTTTTCTCAACAACAGGTTACGGTCAATAATATCAAAGGATGCACTGAAATCTAACAGTACAGCTCCCACAATCTTCTTATTATCAATTTCTTTCAACCAATCATCAGTCATTTGTGTTGAGTGCCCTTCTCTATAATCATGCTGGAAGTCTGTTGTTCATTTGTTTACAGAGAATTTCTTTCATTGTTTTGTTTTTTATGCATGAGTACGATGGCTCACTGTTTGTTGTTGCATTTTCTGCCTAAGTTTGCCCACTTTGCCAATGAAGTAATCATTAAATATTCAGCAACCTCAAATGGTTTTGTAATAAGTCGCTCTGGATAAGAGCGTCTGCTAAATGACTTAAATGTAAATGTAATGAATAAGCCATCTGATTTGTCTAATTTGATATATTTGTTCTTCTACTCCAAAGTTTATATCATTGGCTTAATCTTGGCTTCATAATAGAGTTTCTTATTCTTTTTATTGAGCTTAGTCACATAATTTCTCAATTTGCAGTAAGCCAGTCAGCTGTGCAGCCAGACTTATTAGCCACTACTTTTGCCCCATCTCTTTCAACCATACATCTTTTAAATTCCTTATCAATCCATGGAGCCTTAACAGTTCTAACAGTCAGTTTCTTAACAGGTGCATGTTTACCAATAATTGGAAGAAGCCATTTTCTAAATTCATCAAGTGCAGCATCTGGATGCTCCTCGATGGCAATATTAATGCACAGAGAAACCATGACATGATCCTGAGGCCCATTGTCGTGCCATTTATCTTCCGCCATCACCTCATGTTTCAGCATGATAATGCACGGCCCCATGTCACAAGGATCTTCTGTACACAATAACTGGAAGCTGAAAATGTGCCAGTTATTCCATGGCCTGCATACTCACCAGACATGTGAGCATGTTTGGGATGCTCTGGATCAATGTGTACAACAGCGTGTTCCAGTTCCCGCCAATATCCAGCAACTTCGCACAGCCATTGAAGAGGAGTGGGACAACATTCCACAGGCCACAATCAACAGCCTGATAAACTCTATGCAAAAGGAGATGTATTGCGCTGCATGAAAAAAATGGTGGTCACACCAGATACTGACTGGTTTTCTGATCCATGCATCTACCTTTTTCTTAAGGTATCTGTGACCAACAGATGCATATCTGTATTCTCAGTCATGTGAAATCCATAGATTATGGCCTAATTTATTTATTTCAATTGACTGATATCCTTATATGTAACTCAGTAAAATCTTTGAAATTGTTGTGTTTATATTTTTGTTCAATACAAATCAACCACTAGAGGGAGGTGATCTGTAGCTTGGAGTGAGAGAGAGGTACAGGCTCCCTAACTGACCTGACTATTTTATCAATCAGGTGAAAATGCCCTCTTGAAAACCCTTCATCCACTAAAGCATAAATGGTGCAGCTATAGGAAGCTACACACTTCAGATACCTGGTGTTCAAACTCTGTTTGATGTAGCTGTATGTCTTCCTCTCGACAGCTCAGCCAAGCTCCATCAGTCACCCCCACTTTCCCCCTCAGTCCACTCCTCCCCCACCTCCCTTCTCAGTCCTCTCCTCCCCCACCTCCCCTCTCAGTGCTCCCCCACTTTGCCCCCTCAGTCCACTCCTCCCCCACCTCCCCTTCTCAGTCCCTCCTCCCCCACCTCCCCTCTCAGTGCTCCCCCACCTCCCCCTCAGTCCTCTCCTCCCTCACTTCCCCCTCAGTACTCTCCTCCCACACCTCGCCAGTCCCCTCCTCCCTCACTTCCCCCATTAGTCATCACCTCCTTCACCTCCCCACTAGGTCCAATCCTCCCCAGCACGACCATGATAGGGAGGGAGAGGGGCAGTCTTATTAATGGTTTAGGTTAACCTAGCGAGGTCAAACCCATTGGAGCTGGTGATGGATCTAGTCTGTAGAAGCAGGGAGCCTGCCCTGGGATGAGGCAGGGATGACTCCTCCACCCTCTTCCCACACATCTGTCTTCAGCCTGGCCGGCCTGTTTCTGTGATCACAAATACTGTAGGGGGGGGGGATCAGAGGAAGGAATCAGAGGAATTGGGTCATACTACAGGGGGACATACTACAGGGGGGACATACTACAGGGGGGGGACATACTACAGTGGGGGGGGACATACTACGGGGGGACATACTACAGGGGGACATACTACAGGGGGGGACATACTACAGTGGGGGACATACTACAGGGGGGACATACTACAGGGGGGACATACTACAGGGGGACATACTACAGGGGGACATACTACAGGGGGACATACTACAGGGGGACATACTACAGGGGGACATACTACAGGGGGGACATACTACGGGGGGGGGGACATACTACAGGGGGGACATACTACAGGGGGGGGGACATACTACAGGGGGGGGGGGACATACAGGGGACACAGGGGGACATACTACAGGGGGGACATACTACAGGGGGGACATACTACAGGGGGACATACTACGGGGGGGGGTCATACTACAGGGGGGATATACTACAGGGGGACATACTACATGGGGGAGATACTACTACAGGGGGGGGGACATACTACAGGGGGTCATACTACAGGGGGGGGGACATACTACAGGGGGACATACTACAGGGGGGACATACTACAGGGGGGACATACTACAGGGGACAGGGGGGACATACTACAGGGGGACATACTACAGGGGGGGACATACTACAGGGGGACATACTACAGGGGGACATACTACAGGGGGACATACTACAGGGGGACATACTACAGGGGGTATACTACAGGGGGACATACTACAGGGGGACATACTACAGGGGGACATACTACAGGGGGACATACTACAGGGGGACATACTACAGGGGGGACATACTACATACTACAGGGGGACATACTACAGGGGGACATACTACAGGGGGACATATACTACAGGGGGGGACATACTACAGGGGGACATACTACAGGGGGACATACTACAGGGGGACATACTACAGGGGGACATACTACAGGGGGACATACTACAGGGGGACATACTACAGGGGGGGACATACTACAGGGGGGACATACTACAGGGGGGACATACTACAGGGGGGGACATACTACAGGGGGGGGGGACATACTACAGGGGGACATACTACAGGGGGACATACTACAGGGGGACATACTACAGGGGACATACTACAGGGGGGGACATACTACAGGGGGACATACTACAGGGGGGGGACATACTACAGGGGGACATACTACAGGGGGGGGGACATACTACAGGGGGGACATACTACACAGGGGGACATACTACAGGGGGACATACTACAGGGGACATACTACAGGGGGGACATACTACAGGGGGGGGACATACTACAGGGGGACATACTACAGGGGGACATACTACAGGGGGGACATACTACAGGGGGATATACTACAGGGGGACATACTACAGGGGGGACATACTGGGGGACATACTACAGGGGGACATACTACAGGGGACATACTACAGGGGGGGGGACATACTACAGGGGGGTATACTACAGGGGGACATACTACAGGGGGACATACTACAGGGGGACATACTACAGGGGGGACATACTACAGGGGGACATACTACAGGGGGGACATACTACAGGGGGGACATACTACATACTACAGGGGGACATACTACAGGGGGGACATACTACAGGGGGACATACTACAGGGGGGGGACATACTACAGGGGGGGGACATATACTACAGGGGGACATACTACAGGGGGGACATACTACAGGGGGACATACTACAGGGGGGGGGGACATACTACAGGGGGGACATACTACAGGGGGGGGACATACTACAGGGGGGGACATACTACAGGGGGGGGGACATACTACAGGGGACATACTACAGGGGGACATACTACAGGGGGACATACTACAGGGGGACATACTACAGGGGGACATACTACAGGGGGGACATACTACAGGGGGACATACTACAGGGGGGGGGGGACATACTACAGGGGGACATACTACAGGGGGACATACTACAGGGGGGGGACATACTACAGGGGGGGGACATACTACAGGGGGACATACTACAGGGGGACATACTACAGGGGGACATACTACAGGGGGACATACTACAGGGGGACATACTACAGGGGGGACACTACAGGGGGACATACTACAGGGGGACATACTACAGGGGGACTACAGGGGGGACATACTACAGGGGGGACATATACTACAGGGGGACATACTACTACAGGGGGGGGACATACTACAGGGGGGACATACTACAGGGGACATACTACAGGGGGACATACTACAGGGGGACATACTACAGGGGGGACACTACAGGGGGACATACTACAGGGGGACATACTACAGGGGGACATACTACAGGGGGACATACTACAGGGGGGGACATACATACTACAGGGGGATATATACACAGGGGACATACTACAGGGGGGACATACTACAGGGGGACATACTACAGGGGGACATACTACACAGGGGGGGGGGACATACTACAGGGGGACATACTACAGGGGGACATACTACAGGGGGGGGGACATACTACAGGGGGGACATACATGGGGGGACTACAGGGGGACATACTACAGGGGGGACATACTACAGGGGACATACTACAGGGGATATACTACAGGGGGACATACTACAGGGGGGGGACATACTACAGGGGGGATATACTACAGGGGGACATACTACATGGGGGGACATACTACAGGGGGACATACTACTACAGGGGGACATACTACAGGGGGACATACTACAGGGGGACATACTACAGGGGGACATACTACAGGGGACATACTACAGGGGGGGGGACATACTACAGGGGGGGGGGGACATACTACAGGGGGACATACTACAGGGGGACATACTACAGGGGGGGGGACATACTACAGGGGGGACATACTACAGGGGGACATACTACAGGGGGACATACTACAGGGGGACATACTACAGGGGGACATACTACAGGGGGACATACTACAGGGGGACATACTACAGGGGGGGGGGGACATACTACAGGGGGGGGACATACTACAGGGGGACATACTACATGGGGGGATATACTACAGGGGGACATACTACAGGGGGACATACTACAGGGGGACATACTACAGGGGGGACATACTACAGGGGGGACATACTACAGGGGGACATACTACAGGGGGACATACTACAGGGGGACATACTACAGGGGGACATACTACAGGGGGACATACTACAGGGGGACATACAGGGGGGGGACATACTACAGGGGGACATACTACAGGGGGGGACATACTACAGGGGGACATACTACAGGGGGGACATACTACAGGGGGACATACTACAGGGGGACATACTACAGGGGGGACATACTACAGGGGGACATACTACAGGGGGGGGACATACTACAGGGGGACATACTACAGGGGGACATACTACAAAGGGGGGGACATACTACTACAGGGGGGACATACTACAGGGGGACATACTACAGGGGGACATACTACAGGGGGACATACTACAGGGGGACATACTACAGGGGGGACATACTACAGGGGGACATACTACAGGGGGGACATACTACAGGGGGGACATACTACAGGGGGGGGGACATACTACAGGGGGACATACTACAGGGGGGGGACATACTACAGGGGGACATACTACAGGGGGACATACTACAGGGGGGGGACATACTACAGGGGGACATACTACAGGGGGACATACTACAGGGGGACATACTACAGGGGGACATACTACAGGGGGACATACTACAGGGGGACATACTACAGGGGGGGGGGACATACTACAGGGGGACATACTACAGGGGGACATACTACAGGGGGGGGGACATACTACAGGGGGGACATACTACAGGGGGGGGGACATACTACAGGGGGGACATACTACAGGGGGGGACATACTACAGGGGGACATACTACAGGGGGGACATACTACAGGGGGGACATACTACAGGGGGACATACTACAGGGGGACATACTACAGGGGGACATACTACAGGGGGGGACATACTACAGGGGGACATACTACAGGGGGACATACTACAGGGGGGGACATACTACAGGGGGACATACTACAGGGGGGACATACTACAGGGGGGGGACATACTACAGGGGGGGGGACATACTACAGGGGGACATACTACAGGGGGACATACTACAGGGGGACATACTACAGGGGGACATACTACAGGGGGGGGGACATACTACAGGGGGACATACTACAGGGGGGGGACATACTACAGGGGGACATACTACAGGGGGGGGGGACATACTACAGGGGGACATACTACAGGGGGGGGGACATACTACAGGGGGACATACTACAGGGGGGACATACAGGGGGACTACAGGGGGACATACTACAGGGGGACATACTACAGGGGGGACATACTACAGGGGGACATACTACAGGGGGACATACTACAGGGGGACATACTACAGGGGGGGACATACTACAGGGGGGACATACTACAGGGGGACATACTACAGGGGGACATACTACAGGGGGACATACTACAGGGGGACATACTACAGGGGGACATACTACAGGGGGGACATACTACAGGGGGACATACTACAGGGGGACATACTACAGGGGGACATACTACAGGGGGACATACTACAGGGGGACATACTACAGGGGGGGACATACTACAGGGGGACATACTACAGGGGGACATACTACAGGGGGGACATACAGGGGGACATACAGGGGGGACATACTACAGGGGGACATACTACAGGGGGACATACTACAGGGGGACATACTACAGGGGGACATACTACAGGGGGATATACTACAGGGGGGGACATACTACAGGGGGACATACTACAGGGGACATACTACAGGGGGACATACTACAGGGGGGACATACTACAGGGGGGGGGGACATACTACAGGGGGGACATACTACAGGGGGACATACTACACTACAGGGGGACATACTACAGGGGGACATACTACAGGGGGGACATACTACAGGGGGACATACTACAGGGGGACATACTACAGGGGGACATACTACAGGGGGGACATACTACAGGGGGACATACTACAGGGGGACATACTACAGGGGGACATACTACAGGGGGACATACTACAGGGGGACATACTACAGGGGGACATACTACAGGGGGACATACTACAGGGGGACATACTACAGGGGGGGACATACTACATGGGGGGGGGACATACTACAGGGGGACATACACATACTACAGGGGGACATACTACAGGGGGGGACATACTACAGGGGGACATACTACAGGGGGGGACATACTACAGGGGGGACATACTACAGGGGGGACATACTACAGGGGGGGACATACTACAGGGGGATATACTACAGGGGGACATACTACAGGGGGGACATACTACAGGGGGGACATACTACAGGGGGACATACTACAGGGGGGACATACTACAGGGGGACATACTACAGGGGGACATACTACAGGGGGACATACTACAGGGGGGACATACTACAGGGGGACATACTACAGGGGGACATACTACAGGGGGACATACTACAGGGGGGACATACTACAGGGGGGGACATACTACAGGGGACATACTACAGGGGGGTATATACTACAGGGGGACATACTACAGGGGGACATACTACAGGGGGACATACTACAGGGGGACATACTACAGGGGACATACTACAGGGGGACATACTACAGGGGGACATACTACAGGGGGACATACTACAGGGGGACATACTACAGGGGGGGGACATACTACAGGGGGACATACTACAGGGGGACATACTACAGGGGGGACATACTACAGGGGGGACTATATACTACAGGGGGACATACTACAGGGGGACATACTACAGGGGGGGACATACTACAGGGGGACATACTACAGGGGGACAGGGGGACATACTACAGGGGGACATACTACAGGGGGGACATACTACAGGGGGGGACATACTACATGGGGGGGACATACTACAGGGGGACATACTACAGGGGGACATACTACAGGGGGACATACTACAGGGGGGGGACATACTACAGGGGGGACATACTACAGGGGGGACATACTACAGGGGGACATACTACAGGGGGGGACATACTACAGGGGGACATACTACAGGGGACATACTACAGGGGGACATACTACAGGGGGACATACTACTGGGGGGGACATACTACAGGGGGGATATACTACAGGGGGATATACTACAGGGGGACATACTACATGGGGGGACATACTACAGGGGGACATACTACAGGGGGGACATACTACAGGGGGGGACATACTACATGGGGGGGGGGACATACTACAGGGGGACATACTACAGGGGGACATACTACAGGGGGGGGACATACTACAGGGGGGACATACTACAGGGGGGACATACTACAGGGGGACATACTACAGGGGGATATACTACAGGGGACATACTACAGGGGGGACATACTACAGGGGGACATACTACAGGGGGACATACTACAGGGGGACATACTACAGGGGGACATACTACAGGGGGGACATACTACAGGGGGACATACTACAGGGGGGGACATACTACAGGGGGTATACTACATGGGGGAGGGGGTATACTACAGGGGGACATACTACAGGGGGACATACTACAGGGGGACATACTACAGGGGGACATACTACAGGGGGACATACTACAGGGGGACATACTACAGGGGGACATACTACAGGGGGACATACTACAGGGGGGACATACTACAGGGGACATACTACAGGGGGACATACTACAGGGGGGACATACTACAGGGGGACATACTACAGGGGGGGACATACTACAGGGGGACATACTACAGGGGGACATACTACAGGGGGACATACTACAGGGGGGACATACTACAGGGGGGACATACTACAGGGGGACATACTACAGGGGGACATACTACAGGGGGACATACTACAGGGGGGACATACTACAGGGGGGGACATACTACAGGGGGGACATACAGGGGGACATACTACAGGGGACATACTACAGGGGGACATACTATGGGGGGGACATACTACAGGGGGACATACTACAGGGGGACATACTACAGGGGGACATACTACAGGGGGACATACTACAGGGGGACATACTACAGGGGACATACTACAGGGGACATACTACAGGGGGACATACTACAGGGGGGACATACTACAGGGGGACATACTACAGGGGGATATACTACAGGGGGGGGGGACATACTACAGGGGGACATACTACAGGGGGACATACTACAGGGGGACATACTACAGGGGGACATACTACAGGGGGGACATACTACAGGGGGACATACTACAGGGGGGGGGACAGGGGGACATACTACAGGGGGGACATACTACAGGGGACATACTACAGGGGGACATACTACAGGGGGACATACTACAGGGGGACATACTACAGGGGGACATACTACAGGGGGACATACTACATGGGGGACATACTACAGGGGACTACAGGGGGACATACTACAGGGGGACATACTACAGGGACATACTACAGGGGACATACTACAGGGGGTATACTACAGGGGGACATACTACAGGGGACATACTACAGGGGGACATACTACAGGGGGACATACTACAGGGGGTATATACTACAGGGGGACATACTACAGGGGGACATACTACAGGGGGACATACTACAGGGGGACATACTACAGGGGGACATACTACAGGGGGGACATACTACAGGGGGACATACTACAGGGGGACATACTACAGGGGGACATACTACAGGGGGACATACTACAGGGGGACATACTACAGGGGGACATACTACAGGGGGGACATACTACAGGGGGACATACTACAGGGGGACATACTACAGGGGGACATACTACAGGGGGACATACTACAGGGGGGGACATACTACAGGGGGACATACTACAGGGGACATACTACAGGGGGACATACTACAGGGGGACATACTACAGGGGGACATACTACAGGGGGGGACATACTACAGGGGGGACATACTACAGGGGGGACATACTACAGGGGGGACATACTACAGGGGGGACATACTACAGGGGGACATACTACAGGGGGGGGACATACTACAGGGGGACATACTACAGGGGGACATACTACAGGGGGGGACATACTACAGGGGGACATACTACAGGGGGGACATACTACAGGGGGGGGGGACATACTACAGGGGGGGGACATACTACAGGGGGACAGGGGGGACATACTACAGGGGGACATACTACAGGGGGACATACTACAGGGGGGACATACTACAGGGGGGGACATACTACAGGGGGGACATACTACAGGGGGACATACTACAGGGGGGACATACTACAGGGGGACATACTACAGGGGGACATACTACAGGGGGACATACTACAGGGGGACATACTAGGGGGGAGGGGGACATACTACAGGGGACATACTACAGGGGGACATACTACAGGGGGGACATACTACAGGGGGACATACTACAGGGGGACATACTACAGGGGGACATACTACAGGGGGACATACTACAGGGGACATACTACAGGGGGACATATACAGGGGGGACATACTACAGGGGGGACATACTACAGGGGATATACTACAGGGGGACATACTACATACTACAGGGGGACATACTACAGGGGGACATACTACAGGGGGACATACTACAGGGGACATACTACAGGGGGACATACTACAGGGGGGACATACTACAGGGGGACATACTACAGGGGGACATACTACAGGGGGACATACTACAGGGGACATACTACAGGGGGACATACTACAGGGGGACATACTACAGGGGGACATACTACAGGGGGGACATACTACAGGGGGACATACTACAGGGGGGGGACATACTACAGGGGGACATACTACAGGGGGGACATACTACAGGGGGGGGACATACTACAGGGGGGACATACTACAGGGGGATATACTACAGGGGGACATACTACAGGGGGACATACTACAGGGGGACATACTACAGGGGGACATACAGGGGGACATACTACAGGGGACATACTACAGGGGGGACATACTACAGGGGGACATACAGGGGGGACATACAGGGGGGGGACATACTACAGGGGGACATACTACAGGGGGGGATACTACAGGGGGGGGACATACTACAGGGGGACATACTACAGGGGGACATACTACAGGGGGACATACTACAGGGGGGGGACATACTACAGGGGGGGACATACTACAGGGGGACATACTACAGGGGGACATACTACAGGGGGGACATACTGGGGGGGGACATACTACAGGGGGACATACTACAGGGGGGGACATACTACAGGGGGGGACATACTACAGGGGGGGGGACATACTACAGGGGGGACATACTACAGGGGGACATACTACAGGGGGGACATACTACAGGGGGATACTACAGGGGACTACAGGGGGACATACTACAGGGGGACATACTACAGGGGACATACTACAGGGGGACATACAGGGGACTACTACAGGGGGACATACTACATACTACAGGGGGACATACTACAGGGGGACATACTACAGGGGGGGACATACTACAGGGGGACATACTACAGGGGGACATACTACAGGGGGGACATACTACAGGGGGGGACATACTACAGGGGGACATACTACAGGGGGACATACTACAGGGGACATACTACAGGGGGACATACTACAGGGGGGACATACTACAGGGGGACATACTACAGGGGGGACATACTACAGGGGGACATACTACAGGGGGGGGGGACATACTACAGGGGGGACATACTACAGGGGGGACATACTACTACAGGGGGACATACTACAGGGGGACATACTACAGGGGGGACATACTACAGGGGGACATACTACAGGGGGGACATACTACAGGGGGACATACTACAGGGGGGACATACTACAGGGGGGACATACTACAGGGGGGACATACTACAGGGGGACATACTACAGGGGGACATACTACAGGGGGGACATACTACAGGGGGACATACTACAGGGGGACATACTACAGGGGGGGACATACTACAGGGGGACATACTACAGGGGGGACATACTACAGGGGGGACATACTACAGGGGGACATACTACAGGGGGACATACTACAGGGGGACATACTACAGGGGGGACATACATACTACAGGGGGACATACTACAGGGGGACATACTACAGGGGGGGACATACTACAGGGGGACATACTACAGGGGGGACATACTACAGGGGGGATATACTACAGGGGACATACTACAGGGGGGACATACTACAGGGGGACATACTACAGGGGGGACATACTACAGGGGACATACTACAGGGGGACATACAGGGGGGTATACTACAGGGGGACATACTACAGGGGGACATACTACAGGGGGGACATACTACAGGGGGGACATACTACAGGGGGACATACTACAGGGGACATACTACAGGGGGATATACTACAGGGACATACACAGGGGACATACTACACAGGGGGACATACAGGGGGACATACTACAGGGGGACATACTACAGGGGGACATACTACAGGGGGACATACTACAGGGGGACATACTACAGGGGGACATACTACAGGGGGGGACATACTACAGGGGGACATACTACAGGGGGACATACTACAGGGGGACATACTACATACTAGGGGGACATACTACAGGGGGGACATACTACAGGGGGACATACTACAGGGGGACATACTACAGGGGGGACATACTACAGGGGGACATACTACAGGGGGGACATACTACAGGGGGACATACTACAGGGGGACATACTACAGGGGGACATACTACAGGGGGGACATACTACAGGGGGGGGACACTACAGGGGGACATACTACAGGGGGACATACTACAGGGGGACATACTACAGGGGGACATACTACAGGGGGACATACTACAGGGGGGACATACTACAGGGGGGACATACTACAGGGGGACATACTACAGGGGGACATACTACAGGGGGACATACTACAGGGGGACATACTACAGGGGGACATACTACAGGGGGGGACATACTACAGGGGGACATACTACAGGGGGACATACTACAGGGGGGACATACTACAGGGACATACAGGGGGACATACTACAGGGGGGACATACAGGGGACAGGGGGGGACATACTACAGGGGGGACTACAGGGGGGGGACATACTACAGGGGACATACTACAGGGGGGACATACTACAGGGGGACATACTACATACTACAGGGGGACATACTACAGGGGGACATACTACAGGGGGGACATACTACAGGGGGGACATACTACAGGGGACATACTACAGGGGGGACATACTACAGGGGGACATACTACAGGGGGACATACTACAGGGGGACATACTACAGGGGGACATACTACAGGGGGACATACTACAGGGGGACATACTACAGGGGACATACTACAGGGGGGGGACATACTACAGGGGGGGACATACATACTACAGGGGGACATACTACAGGGGGGACATACTACAGGGGGGATACTACAGGGGGGACATACTACAGGGGGACATACATACAGGGGGGACATACTACAGGGGGACATACTACAGGGGGACATACTACAGGGGGGACATACTACAGGGGGACATACTACAGGGGGACATACTACAGGGGACATACTACAGGGGGACATACTACAGGGGGACATACTACAGGGGGACATACTACAGGGGGACATACTACAGGGGACATACTACAGGGGGACATACTACAGGGGGACATACTACAGGGGGACATACTACAGGGGGGTATATACTACAGGGGGACATACTACAGGGGGACATACATACAGGGGGACATACTACAGGGGGACATACTACAGGGGGACATACTACAGGGGGACATACTACAGGGGGACATACTACAGGGGGACATACTACAGGGGGACATACTACAGGGGGACATACTACAGGGGGGGACATACTACAGGGGGACACTACAGGGGGGGGGACATACTACAGGGGGACATATACAGGGGGGACATACAGGGGGACATACTACAGGGGGACAGGGGGACATACTACAGGGGGGGATATACTACAGGGGGACATACTACAGGGGGACATACATACTACAGGGGGGACATACTACAGGGGGGGGGACATACTACAGGGGGACATACTACAGGGGGGACATACTACAGGGGGACATACTACAGGGGGGGACATACTACAGGGGGACATACTACAGGGGGACATACTACAGGGGGACATACTACATGGGGGGACATACTACAGGGGGACATACTACAGGGGGGACATACTACAGGGGGGACATACTACAGGGGACATACTACAGGGGGGACATACTACAGGGGGACATACTACAGGGGGACATACTACAGGGGGACATACTACAGGGGGGACAGGGGGACATACTACAGGGGGACATACTACAGGGGGACATACTACAGGGGGACATACTACAGGGGGACATACTACAGGGGGGATATACTACAGGGGGACATACAGGGACTACAGGGGGACATACTACAGGGGGGACATACTACAGGGGGACATACTACAGGGGGGGGACATACTACAGGGGGACATACTACAGGGGACATACTACAGGGGGACATACTACAGGGGGACATACTACAGGGGGACATACTACAGGGGGACATACTACAGGGGGGACATACTACAGGGGACATACATACTACATACAGGGGGACATACTACAGGGGGACATACTACAGGGGGACATACTACAGGGGGACATACTACAGGGGGATATACATACTACAGGGGGACATACTACAGGGGGACATACTACAGGGGGACATACTACAGGGGGACATACTACTACAGGGGGACATACTACAGGGGGACATACTACAGGGGGACATACTACAGGGGGACATACTACAGGGGGACATACTACAGGGGGACATACTACAGGGGGGACATACTACAGGGGGGACATACTACAGGGGGGACATACTACAGGGGGGACATACTACAGGGGGACATACTACAGGGGGGACATACTACAGGGGATATACTACAGGGGGGACATACTACAGGGGGACATACTACAGGGGGACATACAGGGGGACTACAGGGGGGGGACATACTACAGGGGGACATACTACAGGGGGGACATACTACAGGGGGACATACTACAGGGGGACATACTACAGGGGGACATACTACACAGGGGGGACATACTACAGGGGGACATACTACAGGGGGACATACTACAGGGGGGACATACTACAGGGGGACATACTACAGGGGGACATACTACAGGGGGACATACTACAGGGGGACATACTACAGGGGGACATACTACAGGGGGGACATACTACAGGGGGACATACTACAGGGGGACATACTACAGGGGGACATACTACAGGGGGACATACTACAGGGGGACAGGGGGACATACTACATACTACAGGGGGACATACTACAGGGGGGGGGACATACTACAGGGGGGACATACTACAGGGGGACATACTACAGGGGGACATACTACAGGGGGGGGGACATACTACAGGGGGACATACTACAGGGGGACATACTACAGGGGGGACATACTACAGGGGGACATACTACAGGGGGGACATACTACAGGGGGGACATACTACAGGGGGACATACTACAGGGGGGACATACAGGGGGGACTACAGGGGGACATACTACAGGGGGACATACTACAGGGGGACATACTACAGGGGGACATACTACATGGGGGACATACTACAGGGGGGACATACTACAGGGGGGACATACTACAGGGGGGACATACTACAGGGGACATACTACAGGGGGACATACTACAGGGGGACATACTACAGGGGGGGACATACTACATGGGGGGGGGGGACACATACTACAGGGGGGACATACTACAGGGGGACATACTACAGGGGGGACATACTACAGGGGGACAGGGGGACATACTACAGGGGGACATACTACAGGGGGACATACTACAGGGGGACATACTACAGGGGTATACTACAGGGGACATACTACAGGGGGGGGACATACTACAGGGGGACATACTACAGGGGGGACATACTACAGGGGGGACATACTACAGGGGGATATACTACAGGGGGACATACTACAGGGGGACACTGGGGGGGACATACTACAGGGGGACATACTACAGGGGGACATACTACAGGGGGACATACTACAGGGGGACATACTACAGGGGGACATACAGGGGGACATACTACAGGGGACATACTACAGGGGGACATACTACAGGGGGGACATACTACAGGGGGACATACTACAGGGGGACATACTACAGGGGGACATACTACAGGGGGACAGGGGGACATACAGGGGGACATACTACAGGGGGGACATACTACAGGGGGGGGGACATACTACAGGGGGACATACTACAGGGGGACACATACTACAGGGGGGACATACTACAGGGGGGACATACTACAGGGGGACATACTACAGGGGGGGACATACTACAGGGGGGGACATACTACAGGGGGGACAGGGGGACATACTACAGGGGGACATACTACAGGGGGACATACTACAGGGGGACATACTACAGGGGACATACTACAGGGGACATACTACAGGGGACATACAGGGGGGGGACATACTACAGGGGGGACATACTACAGGGGGGGACATACTACAGGGGGATATACTACAGGGGGACATACTACATGGGGGGGACATACTACAGGGGGACATACTACAGGGGGACATACTACAGGGGGGGGGGACATACTACAGGGGGACATACTACAGGGGGACATACTACAGGGGGACATACTACAGGGGGGGGGGGGACATACTACAGGGGGGACATACTACAGGGGGACATACTACAGGGGGGGACATACTACAGGGGGACATACTACAGGGGGGACATACTACAGGGGGACAGGGGGACATACTACAGGGGGGGATATACTACAGGGGGACATACTACAGGGGGGGGGGACATACTACAGGGGGACATACAGGGAGGGACATACTACAGGGGACATATACTACAGGGGGGACATACTACATGGGGGGACATACAGGGGGGACATACTACAGGGGACATACTACAGGGGGACATACTACAGGGGACATACTACAGGGGGGGGACATACTACAGGGGGACATACTACAGGGGGACATACTACAGGGGGACATACTACAGGGGGACATACTACAGGGGGACATACTACAGGGGGACATACTACAGGGGGGATATACTACAGGGGGGACATACTACAGGGGGACATACTACAGGGGACATACTACAGGGGGACATACTACAGGGGGACATACTACAGGGGGACATACTACAGGGGGACATACTACAGGGGGACATACTACAGGGGGGTATACTACAGGGGGACATACTACAGGGGGACATACTACAGGGGGGGACATACTACAGGGGGGGACATACTACAGGGGACATACTACAGGGGGACATACTACAGGGGGGACATACTACAGGGGGGACATACTACAGGGGGACATACTACAGGGGGACATACTACAGGGGGACATACTACAGGGGGACATACTACAGGGGGGGGGGACATACTACAGGGGGACATACTACAGGGGGACATACTACAGGGGGGACATACTACAGGGGGACATACTACAGGGGGACATACTACATGGGGGACATACTACAGGGGGACATACTACAGGGGGACATACTACAGGGGGACATACTACAGGGGGGACATACTACAGGGGGGACATACTACAGGGGGACATACTACAGGGGACATACTAGGGGGGACATACTACAGGGGGGGGGACATACTACAGGGGGACATACTACAGGGGGGACATACTACAGGGGGGGGGACATACTACAGGGGGGACATACTACCACAGGGGGACATACTACAGGGGGACATACTACAGGGGGACATACTACAGGGGGACAGGGGGACATACTACAGGGGGACATACTACAGGGGGACATACTACAGGGGGACATACTACAGGGGGGACATACTACAGGGGGGACATACTACAGGGGGACATACTACAGGGGGACATACTACAGGGGGACATACTACAGGGGGACATACTACAGGGGGATATACTACAGGGGGGACATACTACAGGGGGACATACTACAGGGGGACATACTACAGGGGGGGGACATACTACAGGGGGACATACTACAGGGGGGGGGGGACATACTACAGGGGGACATACTACAGGGGGGACATACTACAGGGGGGGGGGACATACTACAGGGGGACATACTACAGGGGGACATACTACAGGGGGACATACTACAGGGGGATATACAGGGGGGACATACTACAGGGGGGGGACATACTACAGGGGGACATACTACAGGGGGACATACTACAGGGGGATACTACAGGGGGACATACTACATACTACAGGGGGACATACTACAGGGGGACATACTACAGGGGGACATACTACAGGGGGGGACATACTACAGGGGGACATACTACAGGGGGGGGACATACTACAGGGGGGACATACTAGGGGGACATACTACAGGGGGATATACTACAGGGGGACATACAGGGGGACATACTACAGGGGGACATACTACAGGGGGATATACTACAGGGGGACATACTACAGGGGGGACATACTACAGGGGGACATACTACAGGGGGACATACTACAGGGGGATATACTACAGGGGGACATACTACAGGGGGGGGACATACTACAGGGGGACATACTACAGGGGGACATACTACAGGGGGACATACTACAGGGGGACATACTACAGGGGGGACATACTACAGGGGGGACATACTACAGGGGGATATACTACAGGGGGACATACTACATATACTACAGGGGGACATACTACAGGGGGGACATACTACAGGGGGACATACTACAGGGGGACATACTACAGGGGGGACATACTACTACTACAGGGGGACATACTAGGGGGACATACTACAGGGGGACATACTACAGGGGGTATATACAGGGGGACATACTACAGGGGACATACTACAGGGGGACATACTACAGGGGGTATACAGAGGGGACATACTACAGGGGGGACATACTACAGGGGGGGACAGGGGGACATACTACAGGGGGGACATACTACAGGGGGATATACTATACATACTACAGGGGGGGGGATATACTACAGGGGGACATACTACAGGGGGGATATACTACAGGGGGACATACTACAGGGGGACATACTACAGGGGGATATACTACAGGGGGGGACATACTACAGGGGGGACATACTACAGGGGGACATACTACAGGGGGACATACTACATACTACTACAGGGGGACATACTACAGGGGGGGGGGGACATACTACAGAGGGGGACATACTACAGGGGGGGACATACTACAGGGGGGATACACGGAAGAAGTTCCCGGGGGAGTAACTGATGGCCATTCAGATACAGTAAAACACATTCTTTCACACATGCACATGTGCGCACACACAGAGACTGCCTGTAAGGGGTAGTGGAGGGTGGTCCATTACTGAGAAAGCTTCTTGCCGTGAGCTTGTCTAATGTGATATATGTTCTATTGGATGTCTACTGAACATGCTAGATGCATAGGGCATGCAGCGTAGCCTAATGGTTAGAGTGTTGGACTAGTAACTGAAAGGTTGCAAGATCGAATCCCCAAGCTGATAAGGTACAAATCTGTCGTTCTGCCCCTGAACAAGGCAGTTAACCCACTGTTCCTAGGCCGTCATTAAAAATAAGAATTTGTTCTTAACTGACTTGCCTAGTTAAATAAAGATAGATGGATTTTTGTAAGATAAGAATCAGAGGTTAATTAAAAGTAGAGATAATCCGAAGCCAAGAAAATTCCATCATTCCCATTATGATATGCGTTGAAATTGACCCAAGAATTAAGCTTCTCATCAAAGGACCCTTGTTTTGACACGTGTACTGTATTTCCTAGATAAAATACTCTGATGCATACTTTTTATTGGCAACAACCAGGAAGTGAAGTAGTGTCCCTAGGAAAACAAAGGTAGTGCAATGTCAATGCATCTGACATAAGTTACACTTAAATCAAGCATACTGTTCGTATGGACAGGTTTTGCACGATGAGACGCTATCCGCTACAGAACAGACAGTGATCTCAGAGAGAGAGAGAAACACAAAGGGCTGACGTCAGCCCTCAGCAGAGGAGAAAGGCAGAGAACATGCTCCTGTTTCCATGTGTTGGGATAATAGGAATACATGTGACTATAGGGGGGAGAGGGGGATTAAGTTGGATAATAATATCAACGATTTATATTGTATCTGAAGAGATGCAGTGCCTGAAGTTTTTTTAATGATAATTCTAATTTCCATGTAGATTATACATATTACACTAGGTACGTCAATAGTTAAATTACAGTATATTACTGTAGTGTAACGCTATGGTTACATCCCTGTAAGGCAGATTATTCATTGTCTACAATGAGTGACTCCTAAACTGTGTGAATACAATAAAACAATTGAGGTTTTTATTATCTTTTTATATGATCATTTTAATAGAAATTATAATGAAAAAATGTCTAACTGCTTCCTGTGCTGGGGCCTTGTAGCACAACACAGACACAGCTAATGAGGTTACATAGCTTTACCGCAAGGCACACTGCAGACATGTTTAGTACGTCAGTCCATTTCATTTCTGTTCTGCTCTGAAAGTCCTGGGTGGCATACAGTAGAAGGTTGGGTTGTTTGTGACAAAACCAATACGTGCACAACCCTTGGGGCAAAAAAGACAAGATTGTTGACAACGTATATATTTAGTCTCCAAATGTTTATTAAAAACATAAATACATTTTCACAATGAGCAGTTGTCTCTCAGATACATTGTTACAGTTGTTGGTTAGCTAGCTAGTGAATTTTTTGCCATATTAGCATAGATGTGGCTTGAGTCAAAACAACTCGGAACAAGACATGATATCAATAACAAGACAACGAGCTGAAACGAGCCACCTACGATTCCCCACATAGCAGCTTTTTTGTCATTGTTGCTAGCTATCTGACCATCCAGAATCATAACAACACGGCCTTCTACCTCTAAGATGTGTGTGCATCGTTTTAGTGACTGTAGGGCAATGGAATTATAAAGCACAGGGAATTACAATATTCACACTGTCCTCAACTTATAGGACATACTATAGTTGATCTTTAGATGGATTATTTCCTGGACATACAAAGCATGCTTTTTATTTATTTATTTTATTTAACCTTTATTTAACTAGGCAAGTCAGTTAAGAACAAATCCTTATTTACAATGACGGCCTACCCCGACCAAACCCTAACCCAGACGACGCTGGGCCAATTGTGCGCCGCCCTATGGGACTCCCAATCACGGCCGGTTGTGATACAGCCTGGAATCAAACCAGGGTCTGTAGTGACGCCTCTAACACTGAGATGCAGTGCCTTAGACCGCTGCACCACTCTTAATGGAGTGCTCGAACCGGCTCAGAGTTTAAGTCACAGAGGGGTACATTTTCAGCAATGCATTGTTTAACATCGGGTGTTAACCTGAAAGTAAGTTTCATCTGTGTGTTGTGAACTGAAATGCACTGCTCAACCTCGATGAGCAGACCTTTAAATCTTGAAGCAGTTCATCTCCTCTGACATTTAACTCTTTTGACCAACAGGTTCACAGTTTGTTGACTCCATGGAGAGGCTTCATGTCTCTCCAGTCTCGGAGACAACCAGTCAATTATCAGCATCTAGGCCTACATTATTTTGACTTCTCTTCAATCAATCAGTGTCACAGTCAGATTTCTGTCAGTCAACATTGGGGGTTATAAACGTGCGCAGTAGTAATGCTAAAGTTAGAGAGGCTGTGAGTCAGTCAGCTGGCTGGACATGCAGAAGAGACATTCACAATCACATGGCCCAGGATATGTTGGCCGCATGTTCCTTAGCCTTCATTCGCAGCACAGCAATGCTGGACGAGCGTCTCTCAAACTCGGGCTTGGTCTCGAATGGGTGTCCGTTGGGTGAGGGCGTGAGGAGGGAGTCGGCCGTGAAGAAGTTGTTGAGGGAGACGTGTCCAAACTGGTTCTGCTGGTTGGGGAAGCCCACGTACCCGTGGTCGGCTGCGGAGCGGGGGGAGTGGGAATACGAGGTGACACATGGGGGAGATCCACGGGGGAGCATGCAGGAGGAGACCACAGAGCCACTGGGAGCAGGGCTGGGCCACAGGTTGTTGGAGATCTGTGGAGGAAAATAAAACAGATCATGAATTATCTGGTTATTTATTATTCTACCAGAGAAGTTGATTGGTCTTGGCTTTGATTATGAAGTGCTACTGATGTTTAGTATTTTGCCATTGTGAGGCCATAGGGAAATGTCCACATTGCGTTGAAGTTATTCTATTCTACAGTATATTGAGGTTATTTTCTTTTTATAAAGTGGTATCAGGCTACTTCAGATACCCTATAGCCGGAGCTTACATTTCAAATTTCAGGGATGTGATAGAATATCAGGGGGGAGAAGGCTTCCAGTCCAGATGTCACAAATTGTATTCCTGATTAACCAGGAAAAATCATATCTGTAAGATCTGAACCCATCTAGTCACTATACTTACTATTGAGCATTTTCCCTACACGCTTAGACAAAAAAGGTGCTATCTAGAACCCAAAAGGGTTCTACCTGCAACCAAAAAGGGTTCTCCCTAGAACCATAAAGGGTTATCCTATGGGGACAGCCAAAGAACCCTTTTGGAACCCTTTTTTCTAAGAGTGTACCACTGGGCTGGAACTACAGTAGGCTACTGCCAAATGTTGGTTTACAGACAAATTTAGCAAATACTAGAAAGACAATTAATTGTGGTGCTGGTGAAGATTGTGGTCTGGTTTGGTTATTATAAGTAATGACGGTTTGTTAGCGTTTATATTTTCAACTGGTTGCAAACAAAATGATTTCCCTAAACATATGACATCAGAGAGCATATCAGATATGACCCCAAACATCTATAAATATAGCAACCATTTTACACACACTTCACATTTTAAAACCAATCCAGATCATGCTCTTTCATAGAAATGTCCATGTCCAACCCCCCCCAAAAATGTAACTCATGTTCCCCCTTCAGTATGTATAAGGAAGAAATCATCAATTTTCAAATGGATTTAGTCATGGTCTGAATCAAACAGTAAGATATTGGGCATGTTTCAATCCACCACTTGGCGTCAGTGCCCTCTATAGTAAAGTCATATATCTGGATAAACTATATTAAAGGCGATGGCTTTATTCTAGTGTTAATATGAGAAACATATGAGAGGGAATTCAGGCATGGATTTAGGACAGGACATTGAGAGCCTGGCTGTATGTCTTTACATCTTCAAAGCTAATCCTCTTCAACAATGTTAGTCTGTAAGAGTAGTCTATTTACTTCAAACGCGACTAACGCGTTCTACACCGACGGCGTGACCACACCCCAACTAAGGATTTTGATGGGTCAGACAAAGTTAAACATGTATCATTATTTACGGGTATGAAGGCTTTATACATTTTATTTTTGAGTAATGCTTTCTGGCAGCCCGTTATGGCTTTAACGTTTAATGTTGGCTTTCAAAGAATAGCCTACACAGTCTAGAGAAAAGTAAATATTTTCAGTGAAATCTGAGACGGAATCATTAATTCCAGTGGTTTGCTGAGATACCGTCTAATCAACTTTGGAAATCTTATCTGAAATATGGTGCATGATAAATCGAACCCGCAGTCAGAGTTGGTCAATCTATCAAGGGTTTGTTGCGGTCAACAGCACTCTCGTCTTATTTATAGTCTAACCTATTCCATTTTGACGGACGACATGCTCCACAAATGATATGAGGTAATTATTGACAATAATTAGAACTTAGTATAGCCTACCAAAACCGTATGTTTAATTTTAGATTATATGATTTTACAGAAGACGGAGACAAAAAAAAACGATTCAATAGTGGCAAATAAATTGTTGTTCTGGTGAAAGAGCAAACTTGCCTGTGAGTAACTGTCTGTTCTTGGCAACACTGATATGTCGTATGTGGCTGCAAAGTGACTTTTTGCCTGTTGAATCTGTCCATAACGTTCTCTTTTTCTCCACTTGGCTCTTCTGTTTTGAAACCACACCTAAAACGGGAACGAGAGATAGAAAATAAGCAAACTTTGTCAATACAGAAATTGGTCAACATGTACCCTTCTTTTTCAGCGTTGTCTTAACCTATTGCTCTGTTAGATGACATTTAGACCCAAGACACCAAGCCGTCACACAAAGATATTATTTGTATTATAAATCAATGAATAACGCAGATGTTGCAAAAATATAGGCATATGCCATATTAAGTATTCGAGGTATATAATAAAGAAATCGAGGATCAATTCTTAATTGACAGTAGTAAATCTTAAAATATGCTCAAAAAATATGGTTAAAAAGCATAAATGGTCTGCATTGCACTACATTAAATAACCTTGGGCCTACTTATTTTGTACATTCTAAATACATAACACATTGTTTAAATAGACCTAAAATAAGACCAAAGTGATCACAGTCAATAGTAAGCTACATGTGATGTTCCCGATTCTGTTCCTAAACAACGTGGCAATAGAACAACTGAAGGACAGTGAGAGTAGGTCTACATTACCTGCACTCTGGCCTCGGTTAGTTCCGTCCTCATCGCCAGTTGTTCTCTCACATAAACATCTGGGTAATGCGTTTTCTGAAACACCTTCTCCAACTCCTCCAGCTGTGCGCTCGTGAATGTCGTCCTGTGTCGCCTCTTCTTACTGCTCGATACGTTACTGTCACACTTGTCACCCATTTCGTCCAAATCCGTTTTCTCCTGACACGCCGTTACCGGCGAGGCCCTCAGATTGCAACAGTTGTCGATCGACCTTCCAAGGTCCGCGTGCAAGGTATCTTCCGTTTTCTGGACACCATAATTCGCTATATGAAAGAAAAATAAAAGGTATTATTTGTATTATAAATCAATGAATAACGCAGATGTTGCAAAAATATAGGCATATGCCATATTAAGTCATCTATGACAGATGAGTGAGGCTATAAATAATAGGCCATTGACGAATATATTTACATGAGATGAGATGTTGCATGTAGGCATATTTGTTATGTAACCTATATGCGGTGAATGTGAAATATTTTGCAGTACGGTTATATTTCAGTTTTGGTGATGTAAAATAATATTTTCAAAACCACAACTTAATAATGTGAGCCTATAAACATACTTCCATTCCTCATTTAAACAGGTAGATTTGAAATATGATCACATCTGCCCATTGCTCTTTCAATGTGTTGCTAGCTTGGCAATATAAAAAAATAACTCAATTGCCGCAATTCAATAGTTTATGGATTTAGAGCAATAAGAATCACATAACATAAAAAAAAAAATGTTTGAGATATGGCACATAAATGTGGAAATTACGCACAAGTAGCCTACCATGTTCATTTCTGAGGCACAATTTTGAGAACAAAAAACGTGGGTAACACTTTACTTGCAAGTATAGACTAATGCATGTACATTTAGTTTTAGGCCTAATGCATCGTAACACATCTCATAGCCTACCAATTTCAGTGACAGTTAAAAAATATATTTGGTAGCATTTTATGCATCGTGAGTGGAAAAGGTTCCAGTAACTAACCGTGTTGGTCTCCGCAAGGCGAGGACCGCTCCATTCGCGAGTGGTGCTCGCTGCTCTGTATCCCGAAGGCCTGCACACACTTGGGCGAGGTCTTGCTGTAGTACTGCACACTGTCCAAACTCTCCATAACTTGGTCCAGCGCGCCGCCAGAGCCCATGTAGTAGTCGCTGCCCTTAATCGCTTGACTTTTCAATGCGAATTTATCGTTCATGTATTCCATGATCTCCTTCCCGAGATCTCGTCGCTCACAGAACCTTGTCAACTGACCATAAATAAGTTCTGTCGAAGTTCAACAAATTTGAAGAGCTATATCGGCTACCCCGATAACACAATAATTGTTCAAAGCCGTTAATATGTCTTGTCTTGAAGGCACTGTGGTCTCTTTATAACCGGAGGAGAGGGGTTTCCTTGAAGAAGCCTCCCTCCCCACTTTTGAATATGGAGCAGTCGGAACTCCTCCCACCCGCACAGTCCAAACCAAACACACTTTAAGTGATTCTAGACCCTAGAATTGGGCTTAAAGGAAACAATCGAATTGACTTAAATTTACAACATGTTGAGCGACCCCAAATAAAGTGGGGTAATGATTTATCTAGCCTACTGCAAGTTGAGACTGCACATACAATTTGTTAGAGCGCATGGAAACGGACATTGGTCTTAGACACTCACTTGATGGTCATTCCAGTTATAGGTTGAAATTATTGCTAATAAACTGAATAACTTTATTATCATGGCAATATATTTATGAAAATATTCATTTACATTGTGTAACAACTTTTATGATCTTTTTTAGCCTTAAAAACTATGCTTTTAAATGTGAAATGTTTTTGTTATTTAACTAGGCAAGTCAGTTAAAAACAAATTCTTATTTACAATGACGGTCTACCAAAAGGCAAAAGGCCTCCTGCGGCGACGGCGACTGGGATTAAAAATAAGAAAAATAATATAAATATATTAGGACAAAAACACACATCACAACAAGAGAGACACACAACACTACACAAAGAGAGACCTAAGACAACAGCATAGCAAGGCAGCAACACGTGACAACGCAGCATGGTATCAGTACAACATGACAAAAACATGGTAGCAACACAACATGGTAACAGCACAAAACATGGTACAAACATTATTAGGCACAGACAACAGCACAAATGGCAAGAAGGTAGAGACAACAATACATCACGCACAACTGTCAGTAAGTGTCCATGATTGAGTCTTTGAATGAAGAGATTGAGATAACTGTCCAAGTTAAGTGTTTGTTGCAGCTCGTTCCAGTCGCTAGCTGCAGCGAACTGAAAATACGAGCTAAATGCTATACTTTCTCTACAAAATGGTGAATTATAGGCCGATGCAAATTGCTGGTGGGTCTTTTAGATACATTCTAGAAATTAAGACGGATTTATTTGTGTGTTTTGAAAGAGAGTTGTACATGCGCCCAATGTTGTGGTAATTCCTAAGGCCTACTGTATAATAATAATAACAACAATTATGTGTATTCGATTTGCATTTGTATTGTCACGTTTCATCGCATTTGCTGCATTTACGCAGCAAACACATTATGTTTATGCGAGGCTTTTTAATCTATTGAAATGCATTGTTTGGTTAAACATAGGCATATTGTACATATTACAATCAGATGTTTTTTTTAATCTATATCCTAACACATGAAGCATGCATGCATTATTTATTACACTGTAAGCGCAAGAAATTGTAGTGTAGTTTAAGATGTTACAACATGTTAAGATGTTGTTGTGATGTGTTAACGGCTCTATATGTGCACATTTTTAAAACGGGATTTTTAAAAAAGTCGATAATAACGGTGATCCTTATAGGATGATAAGGTGCTCATAGGTCTACCTGCTTAAAACTCATAATGAATTTAGACCAATTTAATGCATCATATTTAGTAATAGCTCAAGTTTGCGTGTGCCTCAATTGTGATTCCAGTATTTCAGAGCTAATAGTTATGCAGTTATAACGTGCACAATTATATCACAACAGGACACTTTGGTAAAAATATATTTAACTTCAGGGAAACGAATTCATATGTTTACTGGGATGGTATTTACATGTCAATGGAATCTGTGTGTCGTGTCTCAATGTTCAGCAATGTTAATCGGATTTAGTGAGAATCCATGGAACTTCGAATTGGAGCAATAATAGCCTACCCACTGCAACTCGCACGAAACCATGTGGACAGCATATTTTTGTACGGATCTTTAACAAGCAATACAATGCCCTGTCCAATTTAGCAGACCAAACAAAGACAACGAAAGTTAGGCTACATGTCAGTATGGACAGAGAATTAGATCATTTACCTATTTACTTGTTATAGGACTGCATTCGTGGTATGGTTTTGATAACAACCACATGAGTGAATTTATATGTCAGGGAGGAACTATTTTGTGGACAAATCTATAGCCAATACTACTGATTATAATTTGATCCGTATTGAGCAAAAGTGCGTAAAAGTGTGCACCAAAGTGTGCATGTGTGTGTGTGTGTGTGTACGCGCGTATGTGATTCATTTTCCGTATATATTATAGTCTAACGATTTGGGGTGATAGGGGCTCAATGCAAACTATTGAACAAAGTCATAAAATAAGGCTATGAATAACCTTTGAATTAATTCAATATTGGCTATATTAAAGATACATATAATAGTTTCCTGCAGAAAAGTCTGCAGGAAACCAAATAGTACATATGACCACCGTGCTTAAAAAACAACAGGAAGACAAGTTCCTCTCCATATAATGACAATAATTATATTGCCAAGAACAGAAACCATCTCCCCCCTCCTTCCATCTCGTGGGCCTACCACCTGCCATGCAGACCATATTTAGCTACGGTTCGCTATCGGGTCAGTGATAATACCTGGGGTTGGATGGTGCCACTCGAGGAAAAATATAAATAAATATGAGTGCTCTTAAGTAGCAGGGGGGAGTCTTATTGGGCTTCTAAGGTGACCTCGCCATGCGACCTCATGCTGAGGAGAAAATGCGAAAAGTTCGCGGCGGTTTGGTCCGTAGGTGGGCGGTGGACTGAGAACTCCTGCCACAAGCCGCAAGTTCTTGAAAGTGGACATGATGTTGTCATTGCTGCAGGCTTGCCATAACAAAGGGTCGCATCTATTAATGAAATATTTTTAAAGTGAATTCAAAAACTAGACCCAGGATAAATTATGGTTGCAATGTTGGTTTATCTGTTGCTCAAAATAAAACTAGTTTCATGCACCGTCATTTATTAATTCCTTCAGAAATTAATCTAAATATCATTATGGTCAAAATTACGAATCGAATCGAGTAAAAAGTCACTGATTAGACCAACAATTAATCAAAAAACAGCCTTGTTGAGCCTTGGTCTGAATAATAATAAACAATTGGAAAGTCATTTAATAAGACTGTAGCTGTAGCCAAAGCCACAGTGTGAACTCTTAACTTAGTGTCAGTGTTTTTGTCACTCATGTTCAAGTCTTAGATATACAGTATTACAGGCGACTCTCAAAATCAAAAAGCAACCAACGTTTATGTTTTTGTTGCAGCCTGCCTATACGATTAGCCATTTATATAGAAACCTCTCTCTCCAAATGTTTACAAAATGTTAAAGCAATTGATTAATCCTCAGTGTTTGTTTTTATTTTGTTGGTTTGTCTTTTGTTTTGCATGCTCACGCAGACAGACATGCCTAGAAACTCAGGCACTGAGTCAGTGTAGAATGTAATCTGGGTTCATGTACACAGGTCTCTACGGTCACTGGTCTAATTAAAATGATAATAAACCACTAGATGAGCTTGCTGAGCTGATCCCAGATGTAGGAGAGATAGCCACTACCAATCAAAATACAAATCTATACATTCTTGGAACAAGTTCTCAAAAATGGAAAATTTTAGAAAAATAGAAGAAAATAAAACTACACATTTTTTAAATATTTATAATGTTGACCATTTGTGCTACAATTCAAGTTGACCACACAAGTCAAGGTTAGAATTTCATGCAACACAACAAGGGCATACCTTTGTGTTGAATATTGGGAGGGGGGGTTCAGGGTCAATGGGTTCTGGTGTCAACACTGAAAGCAATGCTCCCTCTAAATTGAGCACGTGCACAGGCGCACAGCTCCCCAGGGACTGCTGCACAGAGGAAATATTAACCTGTGCAGAGAAGCACATATTTGAACTTTGCTGAACTTTCTAGTTTCTTTAACTTTAAAGGGGAACTTTAACTTGAACTTTAAATCAACTTTACCTTCCACTGTGGGAATTGACAATATTAGCCACTTTCAATGCAACATACCGAAACAAAACGAACTATGCAAGATTTTTTTTTGTAGGCAGAACATACCAGAGTAGGATTCTATTGCATTGACAGGCATGACTCAGCCCATACTCTACAGACCGGTGCAGCATAACCAATCAGAGCTGCAGTATCCCTATATGCAAATAAAACATTGACATATATGAATCTGTGCCATTCACTTTGAACTGGACTGTGTTTACAGCATGAGTGGTCATGAGTAGATGCACATGTTTAAGATCAAAGCAAGAGCTGCATGTTGCCACTTGTGCACATTTGTCCATATTCTTTGCTAGTAAGCGTTATTAGTCCATTTATAGCTCATTTCTAGTCAGCAATGAGGGAGTGGTTGCTTCCTACAAGAGCACAAAATGTGTGCATTTCTAGCCATCTTTGAAAAGCAAGTCAGGTAAAGAGCATTTTTTTCTGTCTTAAAAAGAGGCAGTGCTGTATTTTGAGACAGGCTTGAATAAGCAAAGTAGCCAAAAGGCAGCATCATTTGTCTATTTCTCTGTAATGATCAAATAGCCACAGTAGTACTTGGCCACTGTTATAACTGTAACTTAAAGCGGGTACAGCCTCAGTGTTCACAGAAAACGCCGCCAATAATTGCACAGAATTTTCACAACTTCCAAGTTTTGGCTCAGCAGACCTGACATTTGCTCAGTGACGATTTTTTTTTTAGGAAACATTGGTGAAATGGTTGTTTCTGATTAATTTCGAAGGGAAAATACGTTTAAAAAAAATCCTGATAATTTGGTCAAAATACCCCATGTTTCCCATGCCAATAAAGCCCTTGAATTGAATTGAAATTGAGAGAGCACCGCCCATGTTGAGGCAGGGAGAGGACGAACAGGTGAGAATTTGAGTTATACGGCATTCTGGTAAAGCACGTTGGACAGCAATTAACATCGCACAGAGATTGGAGATATCGGTTCAACTCCTTATAATCAACTCGTTGGTTTATGCGTTCTCTGGAAAGTATAATGCAACTCCATGGAAAGTCAGCTCCGCTAGCGAGTCGTGGAACACACCTTCCACGTTGTTCATTATTTTCCATAGAATGCATAGCCTCTTGTTGATTATCCCTTACTTAGATTCTGATTTTATTAACTAAATTATTGTTTTACTGTCTGGCAATAGGTTTAGCTAGTTGGCTGACGACATAGTACCAGTCTACAGGGCTGGCGTTATGGGCCCGCCCTACCGTCCCTCCTTGCCCGTCCCCAAAAAATATTAAACTATAGATAATTTATTTGACCAAGATGTATGCCGACCTAAAGACGCATCAATCTCGGAGCGAAACAGCGTCCCTCTGTCTCCATGTGTAGACCATGTATGTATCTTATGCTTTCTGGACAAAAGGAGTATGGCATGTCATACCCTTTCTGACTAGACAGCATCAGATCCATGAGCTACATATAGTAAGATAAGAGGGGTGCTGTTTTGCTCGCTAGTTTCAGCAGAGAGGAAGAGGCGAAGCGAGATGGCTCGCTCTTGCGTGTCCTGAATAAGCCCAATGCATTTCTATGGGCATAATATGCAGACCTAAACTTGTCACCTACATTCCTGCCTAGGACGACAACTTGCATTGTTAGGGCGGAGACAAATACAAATACAGTTTCAGACACTTGCGAATTAGAAAGCAAAGTTGGCGGGTCCACTGTTCGGATGCTGGCTTCCCCTAAAGTAAATTGATGTCTTGCCAAAATTATACAATTACTCCTGTCTAAATAATTTAGCTAACGTTGGCTCAAGCCAAGACAGATGGAAAGGGAGGCAGACAGGCAGAGTAGAGAGATGAATGCGATTGAAATAACCTGAATTTTCATCAAGATATTTTCTACTGTTTTTATTTGTCAGTTTTAGGCCTATGTATTTCACTTAGTTGACGATGAAGTTATAGGCACACTGCTCCATTGGCCTATAGCTATATCTTTAGCAGCCAATGGATCACGGTATTATCAATGTGTCCATATGGCAAAGGCTGGTGCTCTTGCATGCACTATTTCAAGAGTGTGCACACAGGAGATCCCATAAAAAACGGGCCCACCTATAGAAATAAAATGCCCATCCAACTGATTCGTTCTGGTGCCGGCCCTGCCAGTTTAATATTACTTGTATAGTTAGATAGCTAGCTATTCATTCATTTACTTAGTCTTCTGCATTCCCCCCCAAAATATCTTGTGTCCTGCACTTTTCTCCCTTTTGGCATTGGCACATCCATTAAGGGCACAAGTTACTTTTTTCACTAGGGTGAACACTGACTCATTGAGTGCTGATCACCTGAAACTGCAGTTGAAAAGGAGAATATCCAGATACTGTGCTAGCTTAGCTAGCTAGCTAGCTAACGTAAGCCTAGCTAAAACAGCCAACCTAGCATTCTATCACTCGGTATAAAACTCATTTTACACAATATTATCTCATCACCAATAATTTGCTAGTTACACAAGAACATAGGAATACATCTATGACATTTTCAATAACTTTTACTCGTTTATACATTTATACCTATAAGAGCCTGCGAATATAGCTATCCTCAGAGGTATCATATGGAGCCAGCTAGATCTACTCAGGGTTTTCTAAAAGCTAACCAGCTTTAGTTAGCTTAAAATTCCAGTTCAGGCTTTATCCGTACTAGGACGGTGGATATTGCTGTCTGCCTGCCTCTAAACTCTAGCAGGCTTGTAACTGCGAGTGCATTGTTGCACATGGCTAGTCGAACGCCGAATTCTTCATGGGACACAATTCTGAAAAATGAATTCATTTCCATTGGTGAGTCAGTGACACATTTTCGTTTGTGCGAAATCAAAATTAAAAATAAATTATCTTGCAAATTCAGCAGGCTTTGGTGAGAAACTGTCTTTATTTTATTATTGTTAATGCCGACTTTATCAAAGCACTTTCTCCCCCACTCCTATCAATAATATAATTGTATTATGGTCATACAAAAGTGTAACGTCTGTGAAGTTTAAAATACATTCTGTTATTTATATATGTGTAATTTAATATACACTGCTCAAAAAAATAAAGGGAACACTAAAATAACACATCCTAGATCTGAATGAATGAAATATTCTTATTAAATATCTTTTTCTTTACATAGTTGAATGTGCTGACAACAAAATCACACACAAATTATTAATGGAAATCAAATTTATCAACCCACGGAGGTCTGGATTTGGAGTCACACTCAAAATCAAAGTGGAAAACCACACTACAGTCTGATCCAACTTTGATGTAATGTCCTTGAAACAAGTCAAAATGAGGCTCAGTAGTTTGTGTGGCCTCCACGTGCCTGTATGACCTCCCTACAATGCCTGGGCATGCTCCTGATGAGATGGCGGATGGTCTCCTGAGGGATCTCCTCCCAGACCTGGACTAAAGCATCCGCCAACTCCTGGACAGTCTGTGGTGCAACGTGGCGTTGGTGGATGGAGCGAGACATGATGTCCCAGATGTGCTCAATTGGATTCAGGTCTGGGGAACGGGCAGGCCAGTCCATAGCATCAATGCCTTCCTCTTGCAAGAACTGCTGACACACTCCAGCCACATGAGGTCTAGCATTGTCTTGCAGTAGGAGGAACCCAGGGACAACCACACCAGCATATGGTCTCACAAGGGGTCTGAGGATCTCCTCTCGGGACCTAATGGCAGTCAGGCAACCTCTGGCGAGCACATGGAGGGCTGTGCGGCCCCCCAAAGAAATGCCACCCCACACCATGACTGACCCACCACCAAACCGGTCATGCTGGAGGATGTTGCAGGCAGTAGAACGTTCTCCACGGCGTCTCCAGACTGTCACGTCTGTCACATGTGCTCAGTGTGAACCTGCTTTCATCTGTAAAGAGCACAGGGCGCCAGTGGCGAATTTGCCAATCCTGGTGTTCTCTGGCAAATGCCAAACGTCCTGCACGGTGTTGGGCTGTAAGCACAACCCCCACCTGTGGACGTCGGACCCTCATGGAGTCTGTTTCTGACCGTTTGAGCAGACACATGCACATTTGTGGCCAGCTGGAGGTAGTTTTGCAGGGCTCTGGCAGTGCTCCTCCTTGCACAAAGGCAGAGGTAGCGGTCCTGCTGCCGGGTTGTTGCCCTCCTACGGCCTCCTCCACGTCTCCTGATGTACTGATTTGATTTGGCCAGTCTCCTGGTAGCGCCTCCATGCTCTGGACACTACGCTGACAGACACATCAAACCTTCTTGACACATCTCGCATTGATGTCCCATCCTGGATGAGCTGCACTACCTGAGCCACTTGTGTGGGTTCTAGACTCCGTCCCACCACTAGAGTGAAAGCACCGCCAGCATTCAAAAGTGACCAAAACATCAGCCAGGAAGCATAGGAACTGAGAAGTGGTCTGTGGTCCCCACCTGCAGAACCACTCCTTTATTGGGGGTGTCTTGCTAAATGCCTATAATTTCCACCTGTTGTCTATTCCATTTGCAGCATGTGAAATTTATTGTCAATCAGTGTTGCTTCCTAAGTGGACAGTTTGATTTCACAGAAGTGTGATTGACTTGGAGTTACATTGTGTTGTTTAAGTGTTCCCTTTATTTTTTTGAGCAGTGTATATTAACATGGCTCTTTTTTAACACAAACATTTGTATTTATTATGGATCCCCATTAGCTGCTGCCTACTCTTCCTGGGGTCTGGCAGAATTAAGGCAGTTATACAATTTTAAATGCATTACAATGCATTCATTATAGAATTCACAACACACTAAGTGTGTGCCCTCAGGCCCATACTCCACTACCACATATCTACAACACAAAATCCATGTGTAAGTGTGTGTATAGTGCGTATGTTACCATCTTTATTTATTTATTTTTATTTCACCTTTATTTAACCAGGTAGGCCAGTCGAGAACAAGTTCTCATGTACAACTGCAACCTGCACAAGATAAAGCAAAGCAGTGCACATACAAACAATTGAGCAATTAAACACTGGAGTGATAGATGTGCAGAAGATGAATGTGCAAGTAGAGATACTGGGGTGCAAAGGATATTTTTTTTAAATAATACGGGGATGGGCCATTTACAGATGGGCTATGTACAGGTGCAGTGATCTGTGATATGCTCTGACAGCTGATGCTTAAAGTTAGTGATGGAGATATGAGTCTCCAGCTTCAGTGATTTTTGCAATTCGTTCCAGTCATTGGCAGCAGAGAACTGGAAGGAAAGGCGGCCAAAGGAGGAATTGACTTTGGGGGTGACCAGTGAAATATACCTGCTGGAGCGCATGCTACGGGTGGGTGCTGCTATGGTGACCAGTGAGCTGAGATAAGGCAGAGCTTTACCTAGCAAAGACTAATGACCTGGAGCCAGTGGGTTTGGTGACGAATATGAAGCGAGGGCCAGCAAACGAGAGCATACAGGTTGCAGTGGTGGGTAGTATATGGGGCTTTGGTGACAAAACGGATGGCACTGTGATAGACTGCATCCAATTTGCTGAGTAGAGTGTTGGAGGCTATTTTGTAAATGACATCGCCGAAGTCGAGGATCAGTAGGATAGTCAGTTTTACGAGGGTATGTTTGGCAGCATGAGTGAAGGATGCTTTGTTGTGAAATAGGAAGCCGATTCTAGATTTAATTTTGGATTGGAGATGCTTAATGTGAGTCTGGAAGGAGAGTTTACAGTCTGGCCAGACACCTAGGTATTTGTAATTGTCCACATATTCTAAGTCAGAACCGTCCAGAGTAGTGATGCTGGATGGGCGGGCAGGTGTGGGCAGCGATCGGTGAAGAGCATGCATTTAGTTTTACTTGCATTTAAGAGCAGTTGGAGGCCACGGAAGGAGAGAAGTATGGAATTGAAGCTAGTCTGGAGGTTAGTTAACACTGTGTCCAAAGAAGGGCCAGAAGTATACAGAATGTTGTCGTTTGCGTAGAGGTGGATCAGAGAATCACCAGCAGCAAGAGCGATCATTGATGTAAACAGAGAAAAGAGTCGGCCAGAGAATTGAACCCTGTGGCACCCCCATAGAGACTGCCAGAGGTCCGGACAACAGGCCCTCGATTTGACACGCTGAACTCTGTCTGAGAAGTAGTTGGTGAAGCAGGCGAGGCAGTCATTTGAGAAACCAAGACTGTTGAGTCTGCCGATAAGAATACGGTGATTGACAGAGTCGAAAGCCTTGGCCAGGTCGATGAATACGGCTGCACAGTATTGTCTTTTATCGATGGCAGTTATTATATCGTTTAGGACTTTGAGCATGGCTGAGGTGCACCCATGATCAGCTCGGAAACCAGATTGCATAACGGAGAAGGTACGGTGGGATTCGAAATGGTCGGTGATTTGTTTGTTAACTTGGCGATCAAAGACCTTAGAAAGGCAGGGTAGGATAGATATAGGTCTGTAACAGTTTGGGTCTAGAGTGTCTCCACCTTTGAAGAGGGGGATGACTGTGGAAGCTTTCCAACCTTTGGGGGTCTCAGACAATATGAGAGAGGTTGAACAGGCTAGTAATAGGGGTTGCAACAATTGAAATGGATCATTTTAGAAAGAGAGGGTCCAGATTGTCTATCCCAGCTGATTTGTAGGGGTCCAGATTTTGCAGCTCTTTCAGAACATCAGCTATCTGTATTTGGGTGAAGGAGAGATGGGGAGGTTTGGGCAAGTTTCTGTGGGGGGTGCAGGGCTGTTGACCCGGGTAGGGGAAGCATGGCCAGCCGTAGAAAAATACTTATTGAAATTCTCAATTATTGTGGATTTATCGGTGGTGACAGTGTTTCTTAGCCTCGGTGCAGTGGGCAGCTGGGAGGAGGTGCTCTTATTCTCCATGGACTTTACAGTGTCCTAGAACGTTTTGGAGTTTGTGCTACAGGATGCAAATTTCTGTTTGAAAAAGCCAGCTTTTGCTTTCCTAACTGCCTGTGTATTTTGGTTCCTAACTTCCCTGAAAAGCTGCATATTGCGGGGGCTATTCGATGCTAATGCAGTACGCCCCAGGATGTTTTTGTGCTGGTCAAGGGCAGTCAGGTCTGGTGTGAACCAAGGGCTATATCTGTTCCTAGTTCCTTTTTTTTTTTAAATGGGGCATGCTTATTTAAGATGGTGAGGAAAGCACTTTTAAAGAATAACCAGGCATCCTCTACTGACAGAATGAGGTCAATATCCTTCCAGGATACCCGGGCCAGGTCGATTAGAAAGGCCTGCTCGTTGAAGTAATTTAGGGAGCGTTTGACAGTGATGAGTGGTGGTCGTTTGACCGCAGACCCATTACGGACGCAGACAATGAGGCAGTGATCGCTGAAATCCTGGTTGAAGACAGCAGAGGTGTATTTAGAGGGCAGGTTGGTCAGGATGATATCTATGAGGGTGCCCGTGTTTACAGATTTGGGGTTGTACCTGGTAGGTTAATTGATCATTTGTGTGAGATTGAGGGCATCTAATTTAGATTGTAGGATGGCCGGGGTGTTAAGCAAGTCCCAGTTTAGGTCACCTAACAGTACGAGCTCTGAAGATAGATGGGGGGCAATCATGTGTGTGTATGCATGTGTCTGTGCCTATGTTTGTGTTACTTCACAGTCCCCGCTCTTCCATAAGGTGTATTTTTACCTGCTTTTTAAATCTGATTCTACTGATTGCATCAGTTACCTGATGTGGAATAGAGTTCCATGTAGTCATGGCACTATGTAGTACTGTACGCCTCCCATAATCTGTTCTGGACTTGGGGCCTGTGAAGAGACCTCTGGTGGCATGTCTTGTGGGGTATGCATGGGTGTCTGAGCTGTGTGCTATTATTTTAAACAGACATCTCAGTACCTTCAGCTTGTCAACACCTCTTATGAAAACAAGTAATGATGATGTCAATCTCTTTTCCACTTTGAGCCATGAGAGATTGACATGCATATTATTAATGTCAGCTCTCCGTGTACTTTTAAGGGCCAGCCTTGCTGCCCTGTTCTGAGCCAACAGCAATTTTCCCAAGTCCCTCTTTGCGGCACCTGACCACACTACTGAACGGTAGTCCAGATGCGGACAAAACCAGGGCCTGTAGGACCTGCCTTGTTGATAGTGTTGTTAAGAATGCAGAACAATGCTTTATTATGGACAGACTTCTCCCCATTTTAGCTAGTTGTATCAATATGTTTTGATCATGACAGTTTACAATCCAGGATAACTCCAAGCAGTTTAGTCACCTCAACTTGCTCAATTTCCACATTATTCATTACAAGATGTAGTTGAGGTTTAGGGTTTAGTGAATGATTTGTCTCAAATACAAGGCTTTTAGTTTAGGAAATATTTAGGACTAACTTATTCCTTGCTACCCATTCTGAAATAAAATAAAATACTTAATCAGTTATCTTCCTCAAATCAAGGGGATGCTGATGCAATCTTTGCAAGAGGGAGGGAATGTGGAATTAACCGTGACATAGCATGCCCAGGAGCAGGATTCGTTTCCATAGAAATTTAACTGGCTAAAAGGTGGAGCCACTTTTGTATGACCTGTCATCCCGAGTTGAACTCAGAGTTGACCAAACTTACCTCACTAACTCCTCAAACCTGCTTTTCATCATGTCTCAGAATCTGTTCCCGAAGTACAATTTCAACTGTCCCAAACTGAAGATGAACCATCCCAAATTAAATACTTAGTTTTGATATGCCAACATGGGTCTACTCTAGGACAGGTCAATCACAATTATTTAAAAGGCTAATAGGAGTACAACTGAAACAGAACAATGGGGCTGTCAACTGAGCCAGAAATTCACATTCAAACCTGTGCCCCTAAAAAGGCCAACTGTCACGCCCTGACCTTAGATTCTGTTTTTCTATACATTTTGGTTAGGTCAGGGTGTGACTAGGGTGGGTACTCTAGTTGTTGTATGTCTAGGGTTTTTGTCATCTAGGGTTTTTGTATGTCTATGTGTAGTTGCCTGTCAGCACTAATTTGTATAGCTTCAAGTGTCGTTTTGTTATTTTGGTTAGTTTGTTCAGTGTTCATTCTTAATATAATAAAGAATGTGTGCATACCTCGCTGTGCCTTGGTCCCATTCATACGACGAACGTGACACCAACATTGGAATAATATTGTAATCTATTTAGCATAAATTAACATTAAAGTCGAAAGGCTTGATTCTGTTGACATACTCGAGGCACGGTTCGTTCAGACCAAATGGTCACAAGTGCAGAGAGCAAGGCCAGTGCCTGTTGCCTGAGGATTTTATGTCATTTTATGAGGCATGTCTTACCTTGTTTCAAAGTAGCCTAGCCAAAATCAGACCATAGACATGTTGAGGGAATTATTTTATAAACAATTCCTTATGCCATTGAAACCAGCACTCTCACATGTTCTATAAGTGCGCATTGCTGCACTAATAATGTGAAGAAATAATAGTTTAATCAATATTTTAGGCTAAATGTTCTGATCTGTTGTATCAGCCTCATTGCTTTAGAATTTTTGGGGGATGTACAATGGTTTTATGAATTTTGTATCTATTGTCCCAGAGTCTGTTTTGAGCCGTCACTGTGGTGCAAAGCCACATAAAGCTGCTTGGCCCTTTACAGTGGGTCATTTTTTCCCCCTCAATCAAATTCATCATAACCTTCCTCCTCCCCGCAAGTTGCGCTACTGCAACACAACCCTGCCCATGCAGAGGCCAGTTATTTGGCTTCTATCTACTCTGCCTGGATCAGAGGAGAATGACTGCCCCTTCTCGTTGGGGCGGCAGGGTAGCCTAGTGGTTAGAGCGTTGGACTAGTAATCGGAAGGTTTCAAGTTCAAATCTCCGAGCTGACAAGGTACAAATCTGTCGTTCTGCCCCTGAACAGGCAGTTAACCCACTGTTCCTAGGCCGTCATTGAAAATAAGAATTTGCCTAGTAAAATAAAGGGAAAATAAAAAAATTAAAAATATTGACACCACGGGAGTTCATGACCGAAGACAATCATTGTACCAGTGTGCTATTGAGTCTTCATATAGGAATGAATGGTGTCACGTGAATGATGGTTTTGTCCACTCATTGGCATAGATAGACTAGAGAACAAGATAACAACAGTTTGACACCGGGCTCTTCTTCAGGCCTCCTCCTTTATCTGTTATACAAGCGTTTTTCATCATGAATCTTGTTCTGGAGGCTGCCCTACAGAGTGCTCACTAGCTAGCACAGCCACAAAGTCTAAAATCTGATTTTAAACATAAACATAACCCTAACCTTAACCGCTCTGCTAACTCTATTGCCTAACCTAAACCTTAAATTAAGACCAAAAAGCCCATTTTTGATTTCATTCATTTTTACAATATAGCCAATTTCGACTTTGCAGCTGGCCTGATTAAGGGGAAATCTCTCAGTTTTGCCTCCAGGATAAAACTCATAACAATAAACATCAACCTACATATTTGGAACAGACAGACTCACATCATGATATCTTCTCTCTCTCAACCCTCTAATGTTCTTGTCTAAATGACTAATATATGACACACTTATTTTACCACAAATGTGAGCTTGGGGTGATTACGTATAATGAAATCTATTAGGCAAATAAACGGATACAGGACCTGAAGACATTGTGTGCAGCCAGGCGTTGAGGAGTGAATTCCTCCACTACTTTATAATGAAAGACAGCATACAGTCAGAATTTAACAACGTCCTGTTAAAGATAATAATGGGTGATAAACCAACTGGGACAGACACACCCAATCCTAGCAACACACGTAAGGGTATTTAGGTGAGTACATCCTGAGCATTATGAAAAGTCCTTCAAATGAGTGGCCTGAAAATGTATTGAGGTATTAGTCGATGTTAATGTTCATTTAAGCAAAACAACAACTAACTTATGGGAAGACAGTGTTTGGTGGACAGGGTAAACAATAGAATCCTCACCATTCCAAATATTTGCTGATAACACCATGCTATGTGCCAAAAGAGAAAATAATCACCAGGTAAAAGCCCCAGGCTTCTCCCGAGGGGGACAGGAGTTCAATCTCCCCCTGAAGGAGAACAGTGCTCTTGGGTTTCAAACCATAACAGTCCTAATGGGCTGGGCAGGACCACCACCAGCACAACTGGTACTAGTCATGATACAGCACTGGTCCTGTCTGTAGACTAAATTCCTGATGGGCTGAAGACAATCAAAACCCCACCAGAGACCAGAGAGAGAAATATGAAAGTGAAGGGAGGATAAAATAAATAGAGGGACAAGCATTTCCTGCCAGGGAGCCACTCTCCTCTCCAGCTCCATCTATTTGTTTTCACATTCATTAACAGATCATTTACAGCCAACAGACAAGCGATGAACCTTCAACCCCAGGGTTAGCCGCTTTGGTAAGGCGGTGTTTGTGGTTGGATGGAATCTGAAATCCAAATTCAAATACACAGAACAAGAACCATTGGTAATAAAAAATAAAAAACACAATTGTAACACCAATGTTTGCGCTTTACTCAAAGCTGCGGCTGCTCTGACACGCTGTCTGGATAACATCTCTGGATATCTGCAACTCCAGATTTAGTCCAAATCGGCAGACTCTACTGTGTACTGTATTTACACTGAGTGTACGAAATATTAGGAACACCTTCCACTTTGCCCTCAGAACAGCCTCAATTTGTCAGGGCATGGACTCTACAAGGTGTCGAAAGCCCTGTTGACTCCAATGCTTCCCACAGTTGTGTCAAGTTGGCTGGATATCCTTTGGGTGATGGACCATTCATGATAAACACGGGATACTGTTGAGTGTGAAAAACCCAGCATCGTTGTAGTTCTTGACACACTCAAACCGGTGCGCATGGCACCTACTACCATACCCCCCCCATTCAAAGGCACTTCAATCTTTTGTCTTGCCCATTCACCCTCTGAATGTCACACATCCATGTCTCAATTGTCTCAAGGCTTAAAAATCATTCTTTAACCTGTCTTCTCCTCCCTTTCATCTACACTGACTGAAGTGGATTTAACAAGTGACATCAATAAGGGATCAAAGCCTTCACCTGTATTCACCTATGTCAGTTGTTCCTAATGTTTTGAACACTCAGTCTATATGATAGTAAAATCAAAAAAGAAACTTGAATTTAATCATTATTTTAGAATCTAAAATGTATTTACCTTGATTATTAACAGCTGAGTAAAAGTGCCACTTCATCAACTTAAGCAAGAAACAAGTAGCATTAAAAAAGCACATTTTTTCTTAGACATGCAACATCTAAGATAAGACACCTTCTACATGTACATTTTAGTAGCTGCTCTTATCCAGCTACTAGATACTGGTCCTCCATGGGAATCAAACCCACAACCCTGGTGTTGCAAGTGCCATGCTCTACCAACTCAGCCACACGGGACCCAATTCTAAATTCTATATTTTCTTTTACCAAAGGCCACAGCAGCAGAGACTGGTCTGGAAAGCTTGTAAAATAAATCTAAATGAAATCAAAATACAAACATCCTAACAATTAGAATAGAAATGTTCTGTTTCTTATTTCTAACCATTGTCTGCATATTAAGCGTGTGATTTGTTGAGCGTTTGGGACTTTGCTCCATGCGTTCCGGTGTTGGCTGAGGTCGCATTAAGGCAGCGATATCCATGCATAATGACCAGCATGAAAACGCCTGCAGATATTTGGGCTGGGCTTCTCCCATTGCTTTTAATTAATTTTCAGAAGACCCACGGAGGCCAAGCCAGATCTGAGAGTGAAAAGGCAGCTGCATGACATTTCAGTATAGGAGATTAATGACAATGAAAACTTTTGAGGGGAGAAAAGTAAAACGTTGCAGAATGAATGAAATGTCAACATAATGCATATACTGTATGGGACTGTCAAAACGTTACTGTGAACAGAATAATGGTTGTCATGCTTACTGTTTTGGACATACAGTGAATAAAGCTAAACCAGTTTCTTGGTAATTAACAAATGTCTTGTTACTTGTGCAGTTTGTCCCTTTTTTTGCCCCCTCCCCAGCCACCACTCATCTGGACAGGGTTATCCCGGAAAGACATGCGCTCCTTTTTAGATGAGGCAGAGGTCACTCTTTGGGGAGAAGATGCTTCTTTGTCTGCAGAAAAAGAGAAAGACACAAAAGAAAAATCTAACAACATTGCATGATATATTAGCATATCACATATCAACATTTCTCAGGATAAAGTATTTATGCCCTGATGCTCTTTGCCTGAAGAAAAATATATTGAAACATACCATTTATTGTAGTTTTATACAACGGGTAGGTCTAATACTGAATGCTGATTGGCTAAAACCGCATTCCAGCTGGTGTCTATTCCACAAGTTACTACCGGCTAAATCTATGACGTTAAAATGCCCATTTACTCTGTTCTGTTTGACTGCGCAATCCATTGTCTCATCAACCCAGACAGGTACTTTATAAACTTCATCTCCACTATAAAAATCATCTTGACATTATCTCACATTTCTTTTAGACTAACATTTAGTTTTCAACAGCGGAAATTTGTATAAACCTTGCTGTCTGTCTCTCCGACATTTACAACATGTCCAATAGTAATGAATGTGTCGGGAGTCTGATGAGTCAGACAGACAGGCAGGCAGCTTTTCTCAGGCAGTCGAAATCATTAATCAGCATAATTTTCATGGATATATACAAAGAACTACCAATAGAAAACAGGTGAAATTAAATTAAGTGCAGCTAGTTTGAAGTCTTTCCAGCTTCAGTTTGAAGTGTATGTGGTAGCTGCGTTGTTGGTTAGCTGTCGAACAACAGTATCCTGACGAGAGAGCACATTTTCTATGCCAGGTGAAGTCGCTCATCATTAGCTTATTGTTATGGATGTAAAACAGCTTAAGCAAATGCGGCTACCTCATTGTTATTCTGGCTGCACTGTTTGACGTGACTGTAAATTAGCCATAGTTGGCCAGCTAGCAAGCAAGGGATAATAACATTGGTTGCCAGTATGGCAATGGAACATTTAGAACGAACGACTGGATACAAAACAAAGACTGAATGACTGGGTCACGTCTCTGGCAACAGAAACCGATAGAACGAACTACCAGCCGGCTTGGGTAGCAACTCAAGATTTGCGTCGGGAATATATCTTGTGGAAAGATGAAATAGTATGAAGAAATTAATAAAAAATAATGTTTTTAATGAAAATAATGTCAATCATTATTTGAATGTGTTGGTAACCTGTTGTATAAAAGTGATAATGCCCTCGAAGCCGGTGTTTGGAGGATATAATGACATAGTTTGCCGGCCCTCGACGAAACAACACCTGTGCCAATATATCCTCCAAACACCAGCTTCTCGGGCATTATCACTTAAATATATTACACTAAAAAGTATGTGGACACCTGCTTGTTCCAAAATCATTGGGATTAATATGGAGTTGGTCCCCCTTTTGCTGCTATAACAGCCTCCACTCTTCTGGGAAGGCTTTCCACTAGATGTTGGAACATTGCTGCGGGGACTTCCATTCATTCACAAGAGCATTATTGAGGTAGGGCACTGATGTTTGGCGATTAGGCCTGGTTCGCATTTGGCGTTCCGATTCATTCCAAAAGTGTTCGATGGAGTTGAGGTCAGGGGCTCTGTGAAGGCCAGTCAAGTTCTTCCACACCAATCTCAACAAACATTTTATTAATTTTTTTACCCCTTTTTTCTCCCTAATTTCATGATATCCAATTACAATCTTGTCTCATCGCTGCAACGGGCTCAGGAGAGGCGAAGGTCGAGTCATGACCAGCCAAACCACACTTCTTAACACCCGCCCGCTTAGCCGCACCAATGTGTTGGAGGCTACCGAAGTCAGCCTGCAGGCATCTGGCCACAAGAAATTGCTAGAGCGCAATGAGCCAAGTAAAGCCCCCCGGCCAAACCCTCCCCTAACCCGGACAATGCTGGGCCAGGATGTCCATGTCCCATCACTCTCTAGCAACTCCTTGTGGCAGGCATGCACACTGACTTCGGTCGCTAGTTGTACGGTGTTTACTCTGACACATTGGTGCGACTGGCTTCCGGTTAAGCGAGCAGTGTGTCAAGAGGCAGTGCGGCTTGGCAGGGTTGTGTTTCGGGGTACGCATGGCTCTCGACCTTCGCCTCTCCCGAGTCCGTACGGGAGTTGCAGCGATGGGTCAAGACTGGAACTACCAATTGGATATCACGAAATTGGGGAGAAAAAGCGGTAAATAGTACAAAAATAAAATATAATAATAATAATATTTCCCTTCATTGGAACTAAGAGGCCTAGCCCGAACCATGAAACAGCCCCAGACCATTATTACTCCTCCACCAAACTTTACAGTTGGCACTATGCATTCGGGCAGGTAGCATTCTCCTGGCATCTGTCAGATTCATCCGTCAGAATGCAAGATGGTGAGGCGTGATTCTTCACTCCAGAAAATGCGTTTCCACTGCTCAGGAGTCCAATGATGGCGAGCTCTACACCACTCAAGCCGAGCTTGTGTGACCTACCACTACCACTGTTGTTGCTCCTAGATGTTTCCACTTCACAATAACATCAATTACAGTTGACCAGGGCAGCTAAAGCAGGGCAGAAATTTTACAAACAGACAGCCTATGACGGTGCCACAATAAAGTCACTGAGCTCTTCAGTAAGGCCATTCTATTGCCAATGTTTGTCTATGGAGATTGCATGGCAGTGTGCTGAATTTTATACACATGTCAGCAACAGGTGTGGCTGAAATAGCCGAATCCACTGATTTGATGGAGTGTCCACATACCTTTGTATATATAGTGTACATATAGCGTACATTATAGCAACTACTTTGTATAGCCTAGGCTACCACACTGAAATGCATGGACAGCTCCTCATGCAAAGTGTATGTACTAAACTCTGTTAACGGGAGGCTGTAGGGGAGGCTGTTCCATTTCACCTGGGGATCAAAACTAAGCTCTCCAAACACAAGAACAAAGGGAGCGTGTCTGTGGGCATGATGTGTTCCACGTGTACCGGCCACAGTGAGCCAGACGAGCCCCACACAGGGAGCTCAGCAGTGGGGAGGATCACGAGGAGGTGGTGGGGGGCTGGAGCACAGCACACATTACAGGTACTGACCAGCTCCCAATATCTGCATGGCTGGTGTCCCATATAGTGTATCATAATCTGTATGTCTATTTTTTTTATGATTCATTGTAGGGAAAATATAACTCCCTCACACACAATTTTATCTCTACACATTTATTGTCAGTCAAATACCTTTTTGAAGGTACCCTAGTGGATAAGAGCGTTGGAACAGTAACCGATTTATCGCTACTTCAAATCCCAGAGCCGACTAGGTGAAAAAAATCTGAATATGCCCTTGAGCAAGGCACTTAACCATAATTTCTCTAGTAAGTCGCTTTGGATAAGAGCTAAATTACTAAAATGTAAATGTTTTAAGACTCCCTTTTTATCATTAAACCATACTAAATATAATATTGAGTATCTGAGGCCACAGCTTATTTCCATCTGAATGGTTTGATCCTTCAACGTTTTATTGAAAACACTCAGCCAGCCACAGGGGTCATTTTGTGCTTGTTTGGAGAAACTATTCAGAACTTATGTGTCGAAATGTTGGAAATAAAATATTTATTTATTTGTTTGTTCCGAATCAAAAACAGAGGACAAAACAAATATTGTCTTTATTAACACACATGTTGGTAATTTAGTTGCTATTTTCAAGGGTCATGCTATTAAAAAGTAGGTAAATAAATAAACGGTCGCACATTCCCTCGACCGCTGTGACCAAACAAATCGCTTTCAGTCATTTTACTCCCATTAGCTTTGAATGGGAACAACATTGAGGCAGTAGATAGGTAAGTTAAGTGGTTTCTTCTGCACAAGTAATAAAAATATTTAGTGGGGCTGAAAACACACTTCATGGCTCCGCCCCAGCGAGCGGTGGGTATCACATTGCAATAGGTTATAGAGTTTTTACATGGTCTTTACTGCCATGGCAAGCTAAGTGAACCCCTGACTTTAAAGCTGGATACTTTGATATAGTCTCTATACTCCTTCAGAGGCAAATTAAATATTAAAATTTTGTTTTCTGATAAGATATTTTTGCTGCTTTAAACTGGCATGGATTCTCCCTGCTTATACACATTTTCAAAAGAGAGCTTCCAGTCTATGGCACTACTGCTTTACTTTGGTGAGTTGCCAGCTAAGAGCTGTACCATTTATCCATGAAATAACTTTTAGATATTTGGCTAATTAAATGCAGTTTCCCAGTTTATGAAATATCAAATTGGCTTTTGAAAAATAAACCAGTCTTACACATACATACATATTTCAATTGACTAAGTGTTGTTTGATCACAGAGCCGCACAGAAAGTCTCTCTCTTCACCCTGCTCTAGGTCCTACAACAACGTGCCTTTATCACACAGCGAGTCACTGCCCTCGTGGATATCATTTAGTAATCATCATCGGAATCTAATTTAGCTTCGTTAGGAAGGAACAGTATTTGTCTTCTTTTTTAGATTCCTGCAGCTTGTTTAATCTGGTCATCTGTTTGTTTCCTGGCTGTGTCTGTCAGAAGCATCTTTGTCACTCAAACTCCTGAGCGGAAGGCTGTCTGACAGAAAGGCCAGTCATTCTTCTCTGAAAATGACTTTTTTGCCTGTTTCTTGTCGAGGAGCAGCGCTCTGTCCCCTTCCCGACCCCGCCCCAAGCTCCCAATCGACCCGGGGCACTAAGCCGGACCCGTTATCCCTGCTCTGCCACACACACACATATACACACACACAACGCAACAGATGCATACACACGCACACACACACAATGCACCCACATTGCACACACACAGACAGAAATAACACACACACGTCATATTATCATAACCTACTATTCATCAGATTTATGACAGTAGTCTGTTTGGAACGTGTGCTGGCCAGGCAGCTCATCTCATCCTAAAGCTACAGTGATTACATTTAGATCATTGAAAAAGTGATTTTCATTATACAAGACTTGTGTCTTTCTAGATTGGTCCACTGCTCACATGTGCCTGATATCATACCGCCTCTCACAGACACATATCTTGGCTCTTACTTTTCAGTGACTTTAAGTGACAGAGAATGTTCTGTCTTTAGTGACATTTAAATGGAGGGCTGAAAAAATATTCCTGCTAATTTACACCTAAAAACCAAATCATGGAATAAACATTGGAAAGGAACATTTTTGATTTGCTTGCAAAGGACAAATATTCCAATTAGGAAATCTTCGGAATATATTAACAAATTGACACATTTAATTATGTATGAAATAGTGGTAAACACACACAAAACGTGTATGTTGAACTAAATGTTTAGTGGTGCGTAAATCCAGCAACAGGTAAAACAAGACAAAGCATTTGGGAAGGTAATAGGTGGGCTAAATAGTAGCTTGGTTGGGGTTAATAACATTTAAACTAATTCAATTCAGGAAATAAACAGAAATTCCAATTCCAAATATTGCTCATTCATATGCATTAAGGAAAATGTGAATTGAATGTTCAGTTTACTTCCTGAATTTAAATGGAATTGACCCAACTCTGCTAGATAGTGAGTCTGAAGAAAAAATGTAAAACTCACTTAGTTGCCCCATAAAGTTTCTCCGAGCTTCATTGTGTTCTTTGTGAGGCGGGGAGGTTGACGTTCCGCTGGCCCGCGACTTTGGGGCCTGGTCTGGACCTTCTCTGTACCCTGCTACAGCCTACAAACACACACACACACACACTGTTTAAATAAGGTCAAACATAATTTTTCTCACGCAACTGGCCCCAACATTTTGAAAACATTCAACAGCTAACTACGCGCTCATGTGCTCAAAGCAGAAAGGCAGTGCGTAGTTGAGGAAAGGGAAAGGGGGTGGTTAATTCAAACTGCACAGGGAGACCTGCGGTTTTCAACTTCAAAGAGTTGACTAGCATCAATATCATTCTCTGTTCTACATAAACCACACTGCACTGACACTGGTATTTCTACAAATCAAATAAAAAAATTGCCACGAGTTGATCAAATTGAAAGTGTCGTTACACTGGAAATAAGCCTTTTGAAAAAGAAACGTCTTAAACTCTAGGTGGAGTGGGAAACGAACTATGGAGTGAAACTTAAATATGAACTTGAAATGTAAACAATGCATGCTTCCATGGACTTTTATCGCAACCAAGATACAGACAGAATGAGAGGCAATTACTCAGTGAAAGTGAATCAGTCGTTGCTGGAATGTAACAGCGAGTCAAAATAAATAGCTCACCACGAGCTGCACTCTGCCTCCTTTCAGTATGTCTGGGTCAATCTCTGGGAGGAAACCATCACTGGAGACAGACAGAAAGGTTTCAAAACTCTGCTATTAGTGGTCGCTCTCCAATAGCGTGGTGGTTTCACTCCAACACCTCAGATCTATCACAGCATAAACATCAGATCAGTGGCATTACTGGCTTCCATTTAACTGCTATCATAATCACAATGTCTGATTTCATATGTTATAGCCCCCCCCCCCATTGCATTTGTTACAGCTCCTAACAGCCCCCCCAATGCTAGATATTAAAAATGAAATAAAAACGGTCTTGTATTCTTGTTTTTCATTTAAATGTATTTCCTAAATTAGAATTTCTGCATAAAGAATTCATTTAATTGTTTTAAATGTTCTTGGGACATAATGTTCTAAAACAATTTGATTCTAGAACATTAGCCTTTATAATGGGCCAATACTTTCTGCCACTTCTGTTATTTTTTTATGTAATAAACATGTAATATCCCTTTCATCCCCATCACCTGCATATATATATATAACATCTACAATAATGTAATCTAACCTACTGTCCATCATTGTTATTCTTCTGTATGTTGAACATGAGTTGCAGACATACAATATCATGTACTGGTGCATATCAGGTCTTGAGAACCTCACCTCTCAGGGCGTCTGCTGTCAGAGTGCACAGGCTGGGTGTGGAGCCACTGGTAAGTGCGTTCCTGGTTCACCAGTGTTTGGTCCACTCTCTCTGTTGCGTCCTGGTTCAACAGCATTTGGTCCACCCTCGCTGGTGCTTGCTGGTTTAACCGTGTTTGGTCCAATCTGCCTGTTCCCTCCAGGGCTAGTTCTGCCTGGTGAGCTGCACTTGACAGAAAATATATTTTGGTAAAACATCCCTGGTGACAACAGTTACAAGAAAATCACAGAGCTGCTTCCCTACACAGTCCTGCTGCTACAACGTCAACCAGGTGCAGAGACATCTTAACAAATTATGTGAGGCATAATTTATATAGGAGAGAGAGAGCGATTGTGTTAACACATGCACACCAACACCATATTCCCTATACAGTGCACTACTTTTGACCAGAGCCCTACGGGCAATACACTACATAGGGAATAGGGTGCCATTTGGAACAGGGCCTAGGATAAATAAACAGGGAGCCTGGACTGTGACAAAGATTGACAAGTGGAGCGCTAGGCTAGGTTTTCCTCCCGAGCTGTAAGAGACAGATCAGTGCTTAGCTAAAGCTCACAGCGTTTATGTTGGGGCTTAAGGTAGCCATTTGTTTGGAGGGCTCTGGGGGCATTACTATAATACACTCGGAGTTGCTGAATGACGCAACAGCCAGGAGAGGTTGGGGGTCCTTTCATGGTGTGTGTGTGTATGTGTGTGTGGTTGTGTGTTCTTGTAAAATTACATTAATTTGAGCAACGTATCAAATAGAGAAAGCATTCAAAGATTTACGAACAACTCTGAAAATCCCATAATAAAGGCCGTAATTTAAAGTAAACATTTGCTCCCCGTTCACGGCCCGCAACATACTGCCGACAGTAATGCTGCCTAAGATGGCCGTGAATTGATAAGGAATTTTGACAGCCCGGTGCTGGAACTAATGACGCATTTATTTAACTAATTTTCATGCTTTCGCCCAGCAGTAAAAAAGTAGAAAAGGTTTCATAGCTGGCAGTCATCAAGGGTTAATTAAGAACCCAGTAAAAACGTCAAGTGATGGAAGCTCCCCCGGGGCAGTAAGGTCAGGAGATGGTGTTTCACACTTCCTGGAGCAGAAAGTATAAGTGGCATGTTTTAGTAGAACATAGAAAAAATACAGTACTAATGTATGTTTTACATCGTTTTTAATACTGCATTGTCCTACTGTAAACACTGCCTTCGGAAAGTATGCAGACCCCTTGACTTTTTCCACATTTTGTTACGTTACAGCCTTATTCTAAAATGTATTTTAGAAAAATCCTCATCAATGAGGATGACTTATGTACTGGGTTTGACCAGGCCACAGATAGCAACAGAGATGTATTTATCTTGGGTGATTTTAATATAAATTGGAAGGATCACAATAATTAGAATAGAACAAAATTTATGAGATATGCCAAGAACTGTGGTTTGAAACAAATGGTTAATGATACTACTAGATCTTCAATTAAGTTGGGTCATGATTCAGACACATGCATTGATCTGATTTTCTGTAATATACCATTGCAGTGCTTAAAAGCCAGATCAATGCCAGTGGGCTGGACAGACCATAATATTGTGACCATAACCATGAACACCAAGGTTCCAAGGAAACCCCTAGGATTGTGGTCAAAAGACATCTTAAAACATTTAATCATGAGCTCTTTCTAAATGATTTGGCTGCTGTACCCTGGGAGCTGATTTATCTAGAGGATGATTTAAATCAGACTACAGAATGTTTTATTGATTTGCTCACTGAGGTAATGGACCATCATGCCCCTATAATAAAGAGTACAGTTGGTGCTCGTCCATCTCCATGGATTGATGATGAACTGGGTGAGGCTTTTTCTCAAAGAAATATGGCAAAAGTCTTAGCAGCCAAGTCAAAATTAGAAATTGATGAACAGAATTATAGAACATTACGTAATTATGCAGTTAAATTGAATCGAAAGAAAGAAAAATATTTTACAACAATGCGTTTATTGATTGTAAAAATGATTGTAAAAAGGTATGGAACACAGTTAAGGGCTTACTTGGTACATCTATCTCATCATGCCCATCTAGTGTGGAGGTTGACGGGAGAATAATAACAAAACCAATTGATATTGCCAATCATTTTGCAGATTTTTTTTACAAAGAAAATTAAATTACTGAGCAACAATGTAAACATACATTCTTCCAAACAAGCTATTGTCCAATGGATTGATTATCATATTATGAGCATCAAGATCTGCTCTTTTAGTCTACTAACGGTGTCAGTGGAGGAGGTGTTAAACCTATTGAAGTCATTACCTGATGGTAAATCTACAGGTTATGGTCTTATGGACAATTTTTTGCTTCGCTGTGCTGCTCCCCAGATTGCAGTTCCACTGAGATACATATTTAATTGGTCACTTGAAAAGGGAATGTTTGCAAATGTATGGAAGCATGCGAAACTGTGTCCTATTCCGAAAGACTGCAAAGAACCCATTACTCCTGCCAATAGTCGACCAATTAGTCTACTCCCTACACTCATTAAGATATTGGAGGGTATTGTGAGTAGACAAATATGGGAGTACATGGAAAAGAATGATCTGATTACAGCCAATCAGCATGCTTATCGCAAAAAACATTCCACTACTACTGCATTGGTTGACATGACTGACCAGTGGCTCAATGCTATGGATAATGGCAAGTTTGTGGGTGTACTATTTTTTTATTTCAGTGCAGCATTTGATTTAGTGGATCATAAAATAATTTTGACAAAATTAATGCATTTTGCTTTTGAGGAGGTACAGTCATATCTAACTGACAGGAAACAGTCCATCTATATCAATGGTTCATTTTCTTCCCCTCATGTGTTAAACTGTGGAATACCGCAGGGCAGCTGCCTTTGGCCAGTTCTTTATTTAATATATACCAACGATCTTCCCTATGCCATAGCTGAAACTCAAGCTACTATATTTGCAGATGATACTACAATTTATGCAGCAAGACAATCGGTTCAACAGGTACAGCAGGTTTTACAAGGAGATTTGGAGAATATCAGGGAGTGGGTTTGCCAAAACAAACTTGTTTTAAACACCAAGAAAACCAAAGTTATGTTGGTCTGTTCAACTAGGAAAAGGCCAAAACAGCATGGGATACAATTAAGTATGGGAGGAGTATAAATTGAAGAAGTGGCAGAAACCAAACTATTGGGAGTGCAGCTAGACAACTGCTTATCATGGTCGTCTCAAATAACTAATCTATGTAAAAAAATAAAAAATAAAACAGCATGCATAATCAGAAGGATTTAACACAAGCAAATAACACAAGCATTAATTGAGAGTCAGGTGAACTACTGTTCGGTGGTCTGGGGAAATGCATCATCAAGTAAAGTTAGGAGGCTGCAGAATGCACAGAATAAAGCAGCAAGGATTGTTTTAAGGTGGAGATATGGTTCTTCTGTTGCAGTCATGTGCAGTGTTCTTGGTTGGTCATCAATCGACAAGATAATTGAAAAAAACATGCTTATTTTATTTCATAATATACATAATTTAAAACGGCCAAGTTCTATTCACAACAGTATTCAGTTGGTAAGAGACAGACATTCCATAACTACTAGGAATAGATTGTCCACCATCTATCCGTTATCCAGACAGAAAATAGAAATAGGCAAAATAACATTTAGATTTAGAGCAATACAGAAATGGAATAAATTAACTGAGCAAACTAGAAACCTTTCAATATATACACTTAAACAATATTTTAAAACGATTTAAATATAATACATTGAAATGTTGTGGGACTATAGTAGATGAAGAATCATTATTTTTTAGATTGAGTATTTATTGGGTCATTATGCTAGTATATTATGTATGTTTGTAATAGTGTGTTATATGTGAAAATATGTTCGTATTATAAATTGTATTTTAATGTTTAAGGACTCTTGGAAGATTAGTCCAAATGGGGACTAAAAGAGATCCAAATCAAATCAAATCAATCTATACACAATACCCCATAATGACAAAGCAAAAACAGGTTGGCATTTTTGCAAATTTATAAAAACAAATTTAAAAAATATAATACATAAGTATTCAGATTGTCACGACTTCTCCCGAAGTCGATGCCTCTCCTTGTTCGGGCGGTGCTCGCCGGTCTTCTACCCATCATTGATCTATGTTTCATTTTCCATTGGTTTTGTCTGGTCTTCTTACACACCTGGTTCCAATCCCATTCATTAAGTGTTGTATATTTAACCCTCTGTTTCCCCTCCTGTCCTTGTCAGAGATTGTTTATTGTTATGTTCATGTTTTATGGATTGGTGTGCGACGGGTTCTTGTACCCACATTTATTTTATTATGGACTTTGGTTTTGGAGTTTATGTTTTAAGTTATTCAAATACTCCAATTATACCAAGTTTAATTCTCCTGCTCTTGACTTCCCTGCCACCTACATACACGACGTGACACAGATCCTTTACTCAGTACATTGTTGAAACATCTTTGGCAGCGATTACAGCCTAGAGTATTCTTGGATATGATGCTACAAGCTTGGCACACCTGTATTTGGGGAATTTCTCCCATTCTTCTCTGTAGATCCACTCAAGCTCTGTCAGGTTGAATGGGGAGCGTTGCTGCAAAGCTATTTACAGAGTCCTCTCCAGAGATGTTTGATCGGGTTCAAGTCCGGACTCTGGTTGGGCCACTAAAGGACATTCAGAGACTTGTCCCGAAGCCACTCCTGAGTTGTCTTGGCTGTGTGCTTAGGGTCGTTGTCCTGTTGGAAGGTTTACATGAAGGATCTCTGTGTACTTTGCGCTGTTTATCTTTCCCTCGATCCTGACTAGTCTACCAGTCCCTGTCGCTGAAAAACATCCCCACAGCATGATGCTTCCATCACCATGCTTCACCGTAGAGATGGTACCAGGTTTCCTCCAGACGTGACACTTGGCATTCAGGCCAAAAAGTTACATCTTGGATTCATCAGACCAGAGCATCTTGTTTCTCACTGGCTGATAGTCCTTTAGGTGCCTTTTGGCAAACTCCAAGTAGACTGTCATGTGCCTTTTACTGAGGAGTGGCTTCTGCCTGGCCACTCTACCATAAAGGCCTGATTGGTGGAGATGGTTGTCCTTCCAGAAAGTTCTCCCACCTCCACAGAGAAACTCTAGAGCTCTTGACCATTGGGTTCTTAGTCACCTCCAAGACCAAGGCCCTTCTCCCACGATTGTTCAGTTTGGCCGGGCGGCCAGCCAAACTTCTTCCATTTAAGAATGATGGAGGCCACTGTGTACTTGGGGACCTTCAATGCTGCAGAAATTGTTTGGTACCCTTCCCCAGATCCGTGCCTCGACACAATCCTACCTCTACGGACAATTCCTTCGACCTCATGGTTTGGTTTTTGCTCTGACATGCACTGTGGGACCTTATATAGACTTTTATTTAATTTAACCTTTATTTAACTAAGCAAGACACGTGTGCCTTTCCAAATCATGTCTAATCAATTGAATTCACCACAAGTGGACTCCAATCAAGTTGTAGAAACATATCATTGATGATCAATGGAAACAGGATGCCCCTGAGCTCAATATCGAGTCATAACAAAGGGTCTGAATACTTATGCAAATAAGGTATTTCTGTTTTGAATTTTTATACATTTGCTGTGTAGATTGATGAGGGCAAAACATAATATTATACATTTTAGAATAAGGCGTAACGTAACAAAATGTGGAAAAAGTGAAGGGGTCTGAATACTTTCCCTCACCCCAGGCCCATGTCAAAACATAGTGGTACTCCTTCAACCTTCCCCTCACCCCCAGGCCCATGTCAAAACATTCTAGTACTCCTTCCACCTTCCCCTCACCCATGTCAAAACATTCTAGTACTCCTTCCACCTTCCCCTCACCCATGTCAAAACATACTGGTACTCCTTCCACCTTCCCCTCACCCATGTCAAAACATACTAGTACTCCTTCCACCTTCTCCTCACCCATGTCAAAACATACTGGTACTCCTTCCACCTTCCCCTCACCCCCAGGCCCATGTCAAAACATACTAGTACTCCTTCCACCTTCCCCTCACCCCCAGGCCCATGTCAAAACATACTAATACTCCTTCCACCTTCCCCTCACCCCCAGGCCCATGTCAAAACATACTGGTACTCCTTCCACCTTCCCCTCACCCCCAGGCCCATGCAGTTCCCTGTCCTGATCCAGACATAACCCTCCTTCCACTATCCCCCTCAACCCACCCTCACACCCTGTCCTGTTCCCCTGCTCCAGGACAGGAGGAGTCACGCCTGTTAAGTGGGGCTTTTAAGCACATTATCCAATCTCTTTCTATCGAGGCGAGGGGGGCAAAAGGGAGGCAGGGGGAGCCCTGTCTTAAATGATATCTGAGAGAGAATGTGCTCATTCAAGGGGGTGCAAGGGGGAGCCTGGGACAGTCTGGATGGGGAGGTGGGTGTGGTCAGGGTCACGTCCTGCAGCTACCAAGTCGTAAAGGAGAGGCACGTCGTAGGCACTTTAGAGTAATTCAGAACAAGTTGTGGACGCGGGTGGTGGATGACTGTAATCCCATGGCTCTGGATCCGAAGGTCACGTGTTCAAGCCCAGTTCAATCCTTTATTTTTTCACCTATCCCAAAGTTAACCCTTAACTTAAAAACATACCAACATTTGACATTTGGATACATGGAACGATACTGAGCAGAAGGAGCAACCCAGGGTGTCAAAAACCCTTCGAAATTTGACATTTGAAGCAACTTCGAAATTTGACGTTTGGAGAAACATGGCTAAACATCTGAATCTTTAGTCAAATTGGTAAAACCATGAGATCTTGTTGGTTAAACTAGCCTCATGGGATCTTCATAGATTTCACCAGAAGCCAATATGAGCATCTCTCTCTCCCTCCCTTCCCCCTCTCTCTCTCCCTCCTTCTCGCTAGCGCTGCCTCCTGCCCTGCCCTGTCGTGGAGATGACCCTATGGGGATATGCCGTTGTGAGTTCCAGCGCCAGACTTAAAGCAGGAGTGGAGGAGAGGAGGTCAGCTTTTATCATAGTGCTTGTCTCCTACTTTCCTTCGCCCAGGGGTCAAGCCTTCACCTCAAGAGAGCAAACCACACACGGTCACCCAGCGGTCAACAGGCAGGCGGCGCAGGCCACAGACACACACACACGCAGGCCACAGGCACTATGATAATAACAGTCTTTATTAAGGAAGGTGAGACGGCTGAGCTGGCTCCTGGCCTGCTCCAATTCACGCACTAGCTACATGCTTGCACTATATCCAGTATAACTTTGCAAATGTAGTATTTTAGGCGTGACATTTTTTTCATGTTTTCCCAATATAATACTATTTTGGATTTAACATTTAAACCCACATTTGCATTCCCAAATGCCATAAAGTGAAAATGTAGGATGTTGTAGGATGTTGTTAGTTCATAGCCGTTCAGAAAGAAGGATTCAGAAGGATTCTGGGTAAGTCAAGCATGTAGGAGCCGTTCGCTTGTTTCGTTTGTTCAATTGTGTTGTTTATATATTCAGAATGATATTATTGTGATTTGTGAAACTAAAACAACAATCCTTATCACTTAAGTCTGTGTTATTTATCTATATGCAACAGTATCAAATCTACGAAGAAAACAAAGAGAGATACAAGTTCAAACGAATAGGTTACTTCCATCTAATTGTTCATTATGAGAGCTTGATGTGGGGACTTCAATCACTGAGGTAACAGTCAGGTACACACCCAATAAACAAGTTACTAAACGATTAGACATGGTTGAAGTAACGTTAAATATGATATTGTTATATCATAATTTCTGTATAGTTTCAAGTGCAGGTGAATTATTTCAAGATTCCTTCACCCCGATGCTAAATTTCCTGTCAAGCGTGTCAGAACTTTGGATAAACACCGAACCAACAGGCAGCTATAACCCACACCTCCAGGCCGTCCAAACCCTGACTGCCTATTGCATTGCAACCATATTTCCACTATCGTTCCCAGCATCTTTCCTCCTCCCTGGTCCTGATCATTCATCAAACAGGCTGTACCTTGCAGAGCGCAAGACATCAGCTGATAAAGTACAGGGTCAATGACTTGGCGTGTGTCCAAAATGGCACCCTATTCACTATACCAGTGTTTCCACTGCAGTCATTTATATGTTGCGCTGTGCCACGGCAAAATTATTGCCGCTACGGCAAAAGAATATGGAACAGGAAAGAGCGCCTCTGCCGAGGAGCACTTGGAAGACGCTAGAACAGTCCACATTTACGTTTCCTCTGACGAGGAGCACTTTGAAGACGCTAGAACAGTCCACATTTACGTTTCCTCTGACGAGGAGCACTTGGAAGACGCTAGAACAGTCCACATTTACGTTTCCTCTGACGAGGAGCACTTTGAAGACGCTAGAACAGTCCACATTTACGTTTCCTCTGACGAGGAGCACTTTTAAGACGCTAGAACAGTCCACATTTACGTTTCCTCTGACGAGGAGCACTTGGAAGATGCTAGAACAATCCACATTTATGTTTCCTCTGACGAGGAGCACTTGGAAGACGCTAGAACATTCCACATTTACGTTTCCTCTGAAGAGGAGCACTTGGAAGACGCTAGAACCGTCCACATTTACGTTTCCTCTGCCGAGGAGCACTTGGAAGACGCTAGAACAGTCCACATTTACGTTTCCTCTGCAAACAAAACTAGTAATGAATAGAAACATATGACTACCCCAGAGTAGAATAGTTTATCTATTTATCTAGTCGGCTTATTGTGTGTTCTAGCCTATGTGAGAGAAATATTCCCTACGGCACTCAACATTCATGTAATTTTTTATTTATTTAACCTTTATTTAACTAAGCAAGTCAGTTAAGAACACATTTATATTTACAATGACAGCCTATGAGCAGTGGGTTAACTGCCTTGTTCAGGTGCAGAACAACAGATTTTTACCTTGTCAGCTCAGGGATTCGATGTAGCAAACTTCCGGTTATAAGTCCAACGCTCTAACCACTAGGCTACCTGCCGCCTCATAGAGACATGCATTCTGACAAGCAGTCAATACACAACATTCATGTTAGGAGTGTCATAGAGAAATGCATTCTGACAAGCAGTCAATACACAACATTCATGTTAGGAGTGTCATAGAAAAATGCATTCTGACAAGCAGTCAATGCACAACATTCATGTTAGGAGTGTCATAGAGAAATGCATTCTGACAAGCAGTCAATGCACAACATTCATGTTAGGAGTGTCATAGAGAAATGCATTCTGACAAGCAGTCAATGCACAACATTCATGTTAGGAGTGTCATAGAGAAATGCATTCTGACAAGCAGTCAATGCACAACATTCATGTTAGGAGTGCCATAGAGAAATGCATTCTGACAAGCAGTCAATGCACAACATTCATGTTAGGAGTGTCATAGAGAAATGCATTCTGACAAGCAGTCAATGCACAACATTCATGTTAGGAGTGTCATAGAGAAATGCATTCTGACAAGCAGTCAATGCACAACATTCATGTTAGGAGTGTCATAGAGAAATGCATTCTGACAAGCAGTCAATGCACAACATTCATGTTAGGAGTGCCATAGAGAAATGCATTCTGACAAGCAGTCAATGCACAACATTCATGTTAGGAGTGCCATAGAGAAATGTATTCTGACAAGCAGTCAATGCACAACATTCATGTTAGGAGTGTCATAGAGAAATGCATTCTGACAAGCAGTCAATGCACAACATTCATGTTAGGAGTGTCATAGAGAAATGCATTCTGACAAGCAGTCAATGCACAACAATTCTTGTAATTGCGGGAAAAACAACAGTTTTAATGGCCTTTGTTAAAAAGAGGAGGATTCCAGCTTTCCATTCCTAATTTACTTTTTTCTCAACTCCTAAATGTGTGAACTGCACCATTTTAATTCTTAAGAGTCTAAACTGAGTTGTCTAAGCTGACATATGGAATTGTTTTAAGATGGTCATACCATGAATCATTTAGCTATTTGATTTAAAATTTTAGGACCCCTTTAGGTATAAAAAAGATATATACAATATTGAATTTGGCTTTTACTACTATAGCCCATAGAAACGCATTGAATAACACATTCATAAATGGCTAAATAAATCATAAGGAATAAGGTTTTGAAATATCTGTCCTATATCTAGGAGGTATAAGAATGCTCAGGAAATATATATATATATATTTTTTTACACATATTTAACCCCTTTTTTAGGGTAGGCACAAAACTACCACCATACTTCCATTCATTTTTTAAACGGGTGCCGGATGCCTTCAGACGAGTCCAGTGACACTTGTGGGGCAAAATGGTGAACACCATCATGTTCGTGAGAATCTCCCCTTTCCACAGTGGGGTCACATTAGTTTGTAGCCTAAACAGTTCGGAAGCTACAGGCAGAATTTGGCACATTTGACAGTACCGATTTCAGACGAGTCCCGTGGTGCTTGTGGGGAGTCGTAGAGCACCATCGTATTCGTGAGAGTCTCATCTTTCCATAGAGTGGTCATAGCTACAGACGTTTTCATAAAAATTCAATTTTTTGGGATGTCTCATGGTCTGACAAACACCGCTGTAGCTCAGCCACTTTCCCCATCAGATGCGGGAAGCCGATGTAGTGGATTGAGATGCAGTCCATGCAAAAAAACAGATATCTCTAGTTTAAACCAGATTTTTTTGTGGTTAAGCACGTTGCTGCTCCGCTATTCACTGTGATTGCATAGGGGAGAGTGGTGCTAAATGTAACAAATCATTTTACCAATATGCTATTGGGCTTATTTATGGAGGTAAACTCAGCAAAAAAATAAACGTCCTCTCACTGTCATCTGCATTTATTTTCAGCGAACTTAACATGTGTAAATATTTGTATGAACATAACAAGATTCAACAACTGAGACATAAACTGAACAAGTTCCACAGACATGTGAATAACAGAAATTGAATAATGTGTCCCTGAACAAAGGGGGGTCAAAATCAAAAGTAACAGTCAGTATCTGGTGTGGCCACCAGCTGCATTAAGTACTGCAGTGCATCTCCTCCTCATGGACTGCACCATATTTGCCAAATCTTGCTGTGAGATGCTAACCTCCACTCTTCCACCAAGGCACTTGCAAGTTCCCAGACATTTCTGGGGGGAATGGCCCTAGCCCTCACCCTCCGATCCAACAGGTCCCAAACGTGCTCAATGGGATTGAGATCCAGGCTCCTCGCTGGCCATGGCAGAACACTGACATTCCTGTCTTGCAGGAAATCACGCACAGAACGAGCAGTATGGCTGGTGGCATTGTCGGGTCATGTCAGGATGAGCCTGCAGCAAGGGTACCACATGAGGGAGGAGGATGTCTTCCCTGTAACGCACAGCATTGAGATTGCCTGCAATGACAACAAGCTCAGTCCGATGATGCTGTGACACACCGCCCCAGACTATGATGGACCCTCCACCTCCACCTCGATCCCGCTCCAGAGTACAGGCCTCGTGTAACGCTCATTCCTTCGATAATAAACGCAAATCTGACTATCACCCCTGGTGAGACAAAACCGCGACTCGTCATGAAGAGCACTTTTTGCCAGTCCTGTCTGGTCCAGCGACGGTGGGTTTGTGTCCATAGGAGACGTTGTTGCCGGTCATGTCTGGTGAGGACCTGCCTCAAAACAGGCCTACAAGCCCCCAGTCCAGCGTCTCTCAGCCTATTGTGCATAGTCTGAGAACTAATGGAGGGATTGTGCGTTCCTGGTGTAACTCGGGCAGTTGTTGTTGCCATCCTGTACCTGTCCCGCAGGTGTGATGTTCGGATGTACCGATCCTGTGCAGGTGTTGTTACACGTGGTCTGCCACTGCGAGGACGATCAGCTGTCCGTCCTGTCTCCCTGTAGTGCTGTCTTAGGCTTTTCACAGTATGGACATTGCAATTTATTGCCCTGGCCACATCTGCAGTCCTCATGCCTCCTTGCAGACTGCCTAAGGCACGTTCACACAGATAAGCAGGGACCCTGTGAATCTTTCTTGTGGTGTTTTTCAGCGTAAGTAGAAAGGCTTCTTTAGTGTCCTAAGTTTTCGTAACTGTGACCTTAATTACCTACCGTCTGTAAGCTGTTAGTGTCTTAATGACCGTTCCACAGGTGCATGTTCATTAATTGTTTATGGTTCATTGAACAAGCATGGGAAACTGTGTTTAAACCCTTTACAATGAAGATCTGTGAAGTTATTTTGATTTTTACTAATTATCTTTGAAGGACAGGGTCCTGAAGGACAGGGTTTAGACATATTTTAAATGGTGTCAGCATCATTTTATTTTTATACATTTGAGTAGAATGTCCTTTTAAAAACTCACCAGAACTAAATTCTCAGGCCATCTACAGCACATAACAATTGTTCCCCCCACACTGAAAGGGCCATTTCAAACACAGCCTTGGATTTGGGAGTTGACTACCCCGTTCCGACCTCCTCCCCGTGCCCCTCCTCCCCCCACCCCCTCATTGGGTTTCTGATCTGACTTAGGGGAACTCTGTAAAAAGCGTAACCCAAACCCACTGGGGTTCTGGACTGGAGCAGCTCCCGCTGCCTTTTTACGGGGGCCTGGGCTGTTGTGCGGCTGGAGTAGAGGCGTGCTGGCCGGGGTCTGGCTCTAGGTCAGTGGGATTTCTGAGTCTCTCTCCATCGGCTGGCCTGTGCTGGGTTGCCTCCCCTCTCCTCTGCCTCCCCTGGTGCTGACCTGTGGAAAGCACCCCCTCAGATCCATCCCAAGCTAGCGCCCCGGGCTCAGCCAGCCAGCCCAGCCGGAGCTCCCCGGCAGGGGCTTACGTTTCAGGCTTCGAGTCAAGCCCCTTCTGGAGGTGATTAGCCCCAAACCCATGACAGATTCTTTCCGAGATATCCGACGCGGCGTGTTTATTTTATCCAGGCTCTTTGTGTGGATGTGCTGGACATGAGTAACCCACTTGAAATGGGTATCGGCTTACATACCCGGAGAGAGGGGAGCAAGGCCGGGGAGCTGCCGCAAAGTGTTTCATGAAAGGAGGAGAAAATATTTCCCCTCTCTCTTTTTGGACCTATCTGTATTGTTAAACTGGTCTGTGTGGGCACTGGTCTGTGTGGGCACTGGTCTGTGTGGGCACTGGTCTGTGTGGGCACTGGTCTGTGTGGGCACTGGTCTGTGTGGGCAGATGGTGCATGGAGGGAGAGAGAAGTACATACAGAGTCTAAACAAACAAACCAACTCACCCACCTAGCCTCCCTTCCCAAACAAACCAACTCACCCACCTAGCCTCCCTTCCCAGACAAACCAACTCACCCATCTAGCCTCCCTTCCCAGACAAACCAACTCACCCATCTAGCCTCCCTTCCCCAACAAACCAACTCACCCATCTAGCCTCCCTTCCCAGACAAACCAACTCACCCATCTAGCCTCCCTTCCCCAACAAACCAACTCACCCATCTAGCCTCCCTTCCCAGACAAACCAACTCACCCATCTAGCCTCCCTTCCCCAACAAACCAACTCACCCATCTAGCCTCCCTTCCCCAACAAACCAACTCACCCACCTAGCCTCCCTTCCCAGACAAACCAACTCACCCATCTAGCCTCCCTTCCCCAACAAACCAACTCACCCATCTAGCCTCCCTTCCCAAACAAACCAACTCACCCATCTAGCCTCCCTTCCCCAACAAACCAACTCACCCATCTAGCCTCCCTTCCCAAACAAACCAACTCACCCATCTAGCCTCCCTTCCCCAACAAACCAACTCACCCATCTAGCCTCCCTTCCCAAACAAACCAACTCACTCACCTAGCCTCGCTACCTTAACAAACCAACTCACCCACTTAGCCTCCCTTCCCCCAAAAACCGACTCACCCTCCTATCCTCACTACCCCAAAAAACCAACTCACCCTCCTAGCCTCACTACCCCAACAAACCAATTCACCCTCCTAGCCTCACTACCCCAACAAACCAACTCACCCTCCTAGCCTCACTACCCCAACAAACCAAATCTCCCTCCTAGCCTCACTACCCCAACAAAGCAACCAACTCACCCTCCTAGCCTCACTACCCCAACAAACCAACCAACTCACCCTCCTAGCCTCACTACCCCAACAAACCCACCAACCAACCAACTCACCCAAACCAAGAGACTACTACTACCCCTCACAAAACTATTTATGTCTAAGACAAGAGGCCTTCAGTTTGTTCAGTCTGGAACCCCTCAGTGCCCTACCTCCCCAGTACTTAACTCAATTTCACACTTCAAGTCATCTACAAAGACCTGCTGAAACACAATCATCTTGTTTATCATCCGTCATCCCAAACTACTTCATGTCCCACTATTTACCACCGTTCATGTGCCTTCAATTTGGTCACTGGTCCGTAATCTCTAAGCGTTTCTATTTAATACACGAAGCAGTCGTACTTACTTCCTCCAGATAGTAAACGTCTTATATTGAAAGCACTAAAACACGCACATACATAAGCATGGCTCTATGAGCTGCAGTATACATTTGTGTGGGATTGAAGTATGCTGCATCAAGTACATTTTGATCAACAAAAAAAAAACGTAAAAATTGTCGCCATCTCATTTAAGGTTAATGAGGTAGCCTAAATGCATGGTAATACACAGTACAGTTGGCTGGGCTAGGTTTGCCTCAGCTCAGTAATGTGATAAGACTATATTACTGTTGTGTCTAGTGTTGTCTGAGTCCTACCTTTAATGTAGTCTCTCCTCTCTGGAGAGGGCTTCTTTGGTGCTTCCATAGGGGCGTGATGGTTGCTATGGTTCCTGAAAAGGGCCAGGCGTACAGTTGGGTCTAGAAGAAAGAAAGAGAGAGACAGAGAGATAGAATGAGAGAGAGAGACAGAATGAGAGAGAGAGAGAGAATGAGAGAAAGAGAGAGAGAGACATAATGAGAGAGAGAGACAGAATGAGAGAGAGAGAGACAGAATGAGAGAGAAAGAGAGAGACAGCGAGAAAGAGAGAGTCTAACATTAAACCCACAGCATCCAGAAAATAACCTTTGGGTTCTGGATAAACTCACAGCAGAGACCCTTCATGACATGCAGAGAGCCTAGCATTCCCTACTTGGGCAGATGACAGTTGAAACAAGCCTGTGTGGCAGACAGAGAGAACGATAACTGGATCTAGCGCTCTGGTACTGTACAGTCATGCTCTAACAATCCTGATCAACGACCAGCCTCACTCTGTCTGTCTACTCTATTTGGACGTGGCACTACTACCGACCCGACGACCGACCAGTGTTTGAGGTGAGGTCACATTTCGGTGTAGCCGCGGTAACCCATGCAGAGTAATGAAAACCGTCTCCGGGACGATGGCTCGGAGAGCGTCTGGTTGGTTGGAACTAAGGGAAGGGAAAGCCACCAGTTGGTTTGGTTAATTTCCTGTAAGGGCTCTCTGACTGGGGCCAATAGGAGATGACAGGGCCAGACCTCTGTTACCTCTGCTGTCTGTTACAGCTGATTAACATACACAAGGAGGAAAGGCTCAATGCTGCTAGCGTGGCAATATAGTTTAAAAAATAGAGGAGAAAGGAGAACCTAGACGAGGTAGGTTCTAGGGGTGTTTGGTTCAGTAATAGTTGCTCAAGCCAGTTGAACATCTTTAAATAGTAAATAGGTTCCAATTTTAAATAAACTTCAACTGATTTATGCAGACCCAATAGTTTTCTTTGCCTCTGCTTCTTAGACTTCATCTTCTGAGCTCTTTTCAGCATCATCAGAGCAGTGTGGCTGTCTCTGAACCCCCTGGGGAGACAATGACACACATGTCACACGCTGAATCTAAAACATCCTCACTACAACACTCACACACTGACAGTGACAAACAGCTTTCGTCCCATTAGGGTACAGCATACAGGACAGAGTTGGGGATTTGGTTCTAAATTTGGCAGAAATGTAGCCAAAATATTCCCCCTCTTTACAACTCTACTTACCACTCCTCCAGAATCTTCTCTGATCTCTCAGAAAGACCACTGAGCCCTGACACAGAAGCAGGAGATCTCTCAGAAAGACCACTGAGCCCTGACGCAGAGACAGGAGATTTAGTTCTGAAATAAATTGGAGGAAAAAACACACTCTCAATCTTGATCCTATTTGGAAACAATAGTTTATGAAGGCACTTTCATTGGTGATTAGTAAGGAAGCAAGCCTTCACTTGTGGCATCCATGTTGGCTTTGTGAGAACTACCTAGATTAAAATGTGTCAGCCATGATGGCTCAATCAGTTTCCTACCTGCTGATGCTGTCAAGGGAAACTCTATGCTCAGCAGGCTCTGCTCTCTCCCCACCCATCCAGGCCTGCTTGGGCTTCCACAGAAGAACAGGTGGGCTGGTCTGCTGGTTGGCATCTGGAAGATTCAGAGGACGCTGAAATACAGTCAGAAGAGAGAAGGTTGTTATCATGTACTGTAGCATTATATCAAAGAAGAAAGGTGTTCAGGTGTTCTTAATGTTTTGTAATGGTAAAAGGAGTGATCGTCAGCTAATCATGAAGAACAGACTATTGTTGACCCTGGCACTATGGGAGCAAGCCCAGTGCTTCCCCTAATTAACAGGAAATGTGAGGGTCGAACACCTAAAACACAACCTTCCAGAAGTTTGCCCTTTTCGAAATAGTCTAAATGAGAATAGGAATTACAGAGTGTACATTAAGATACAGCGTTTCCATTCCCAGAATACCCTAAAGTCAAAGTCACAAATGAAGTAGTCTTAAAAACATTTTAAAACCCTCTCCCTCCTCTCTGTCGAAGTGGTAAAGTGTTGAAATAGTTTATCCACCCCTTTGGAGATCACGTTAGCTAGTGTTAAAACATTAAGGCCTGCCTGGCGTGGAGGCAGCTGCCCCCCTTCAGCGAGCGCCAAGCAGAGCGGCTAGCTGAGGTGATATAGAGTCCTGCCTGCAACACTCATCCAAAGCAAAGAGCCAGGGAGAGATATCTAAGGAAAGAAAAAGGGTCCTGGCTCGTTTGAAAAATGACATCTGCTGATGATGCATAGGGTATTTCAGGCCTCCTAAAAGTAATTGTGTTTTTTAAGGTAATACATTTGAGGATTAATCAGTGAGAGCTGTGGTGGGTCCTGGAGGACTTTTTTCTTTTTTGGGGGTGGGGGTTCAGTGCTGTGTGTTACCATTGGACCAAGCAGCTGGTCTGGGAACGGAGGAGGATGAAGGAGGGTTTTGGGAGGTGAATAGTCAGACAGCAGCGAAGTCATCATCCAGTCTCTCTCTAGCGCCATCTATTTACAAGCCAAAGGAGATGAGAATCACCTTTAGCGTGACACAACAACATTAACAGACTACCGCACTGGACATCAAGGTTTTTCTATTCCCTCCAAGGGTTTGGTGGTGAAGTGACTTTAAAGTAAACAGCAGATCAACATGTGATAGAGGTTTTGTTATGTTTAAATATTTGAGATGAGTGCTTCACGCATGCACGCACACACGCGAACAAAAACACACACACACACACACACACACACTACATAGACACATTCTCAAGTGGATGGCATTTGAAGAGGACAGAGGGCAAGTGAACTTGTGAATGATGAAAGAATAGCTAAAATGCCATTTATCATGTAGAATCTTCCAGTTTCCCCTGGCCTCAGTATAATGGGCAGTATTCTTTAATAATCCTAATCCCCAGGGAATAGCCGAGTAGATGAGTGAGAGGAGTAGGGGAAAGGGGAAACGTGCCGGTCTCCATTTTTCTGGGGGGCAAGGTCAACTTGATAGGGGGGTTGAGGTTCAGACCAGTCAACCCAGAGAGAGTCAGTCTGTAAAGTTTGTACCTACTGCCTACCTCATCAAAGACAAATTCATCCACGTTCACCTCCTCGAAGGCCTCGTGATCCCCGGGGTTGAAGCCCCGAGCCTGGGCCAGAGCAGCAGCCAGCCTCCTCCTCAGGGTGAAGCCTCTCCAAATCGCCTGGAGGAACGAAGGTACCAGAGGAAGAGCCATGAATCACAGACAAAGTTAAATATTGTGTGTTATCCCATTAGGAAGATAAAACATGTTAACCTCTGTTTAATTGCTGAGTGATCTGCTGTTTGAACTCTATGTGACTTGGGCGCTAGGAGACAAATGGAGCGCCAGCGAGGATTCTAAATCCTCAGAATTCCCAAAGGGATGACTTCACAAAGTGAGCGGTGCTGGAATCTGGAATCCTCACCGCTCCCACTACTGCAAAACTCTGGAATCTGATTAATCATTTTATCCCCCCACTGCCAAAGACTCCTCAAGGGCCCATCAAGTACAGAGGGAGAGAGAGAGAGAGAGAGAGAGGGGAGAGAGGGATGGGAGAGGAGGAGAAAAGGGGAGAGAGAGAGAGAGAGATATCTAAGGAGAGAGGGGAGAGAGGGATGGGAGAGGAGAGGAGGAGAAAAGGGGAGAGAGAGAGAGAGAGGGGAGAGAGGGATGGGAGAGGAGGAGAAAAGGGGAGAGAGAGAGAGAGAGGGGGGAGAGAGGGATGGGAGAGGAGAGGAGAAAAGGGGAGAGAGAGAGAGAGAGAGAGGGGAGAGGAGGAGAAAAGGGGAGAGAGAGGAGAGGGGACATTTCAAGAGAAGTGTCAGGTAGAATGTTTGATCTATTGAATCATACGATAACCAAATGAAGCCTCAATATCATATAAGATCTGGACATATGATATCTTTATTATTAATAAAAAATATATATTCTCAGAAACATGTTACTGGACCTCTATAACCTATGAGAAATTACATTTCTATAAAAACTGATCAACTCAAACTATCTATTTGTGGTATTGATCGAAGCAAGACAACGATTTCTGAGTAGACAGTCATGTATTTCCATAGAACCGTTTGAAAAACCTGTCAGCATGGCCAGTCTAATAGTTATGATAAAGAGTTCCAGGAAGTCACTAAAAGTTTCCTGTGACCCTGACTTACCTGGATGGCAGTTGCAGCGTAATCTGGTTCCAGACGGCTCTGCTCTGACCCAGTATGGCTGGGTCCTGTGTCTACTCTTCCCCTCTCTCTTCCTCTTCTTCCTCCTTGCTCCTCTCCTGGAGGTGGACGCAGCTGGATCCTCTGACGTCCTCTGTGTCCTCTCCAGTGGCGCTGGATCACCACAGCTGCCATGCTGCTCCGAAAAAAGACACAAAAAGAGATACATAATGATATCATACCCTCAATCTCTTTGACCATGGGTACGTCTGAAATAGCACCCTATTCCCTAAGGTACATAGGTTGCCATTTAGGATGCAGAACACACATTTATTTCTGTCCAAACATCTGGCTTGCAGAGACTCCAGAAGAGGAATCCAGCCTGTCTCAAACAAGCTTATATCAAAGATACAGCCCTCTTAATGATAACTGTGTGTCAGAGTGAATATGATGTTCAACATCGATCAACTGGAGGACACTCTAATGATGACAAATGCTCATTGGCAGAAACGAATAAAAGTAGAGAAACTATGAAAGAATTCATGAGTGAGGGAACACTTTACTTTTTGAGGTCCAGCTTGATGTGAGCTTTGGGGAAGGGTGAACTGCTGGGCTTGGCAGAAGCATGGGACGTTTTTTCCTCGGAGAAGGTAGAGCTGGAACTTGTGTAGCTTGCTGGCTTCAACTCGGGCCTAGTGGACACAGTCCCTAGACTGCTGAATGATCTGTATGCTGGGGGCTGAGGCTGCTTTTCACTGTTGTCATTGGCTGGGCTGATGAGGGGAACCACATGTGGCCAGGTGTTTGTGTTTCCACAGGACTTATTTTCAGGTTGCTTCCTGTTCATGACACCACCATGTCTGTCCATACCCTCTACATCGGACTTTTCGGCAGGGATCCTGCTAACCCTGGCGGTGTCACTCCTGTGACTGTCATCTTGTTTGTCGGTGATGCTGGTGTCTCCATATTCGTGAGCGTATCTGTGCTCCTCAGCCAGCTGTACAGCTTCATCATGGAGCTGGAGGGAGAGCCTCAGAGCATCCAGGGGAGGGAGAGCACCGCTGCGCACACACAAACACATGCACACGTTCATATGAAGATCACATAACATTGGATGTTGTTCTAGGTTGTGTAACATACATTCCGTCCTCTCTCATACGAGGCCTACTAGATAAGCAATGGCTAACGTAGATACAAATGTCTGATGAACACCTACAAAAACAACAACACCATTTTCATATTTGATCACCTAGTATCTGCATTGAAAAAATGGCTTACTTTTGGGCTGCAACAGGCTTGCCTTCACAGAGGGTCTATGGGTGTCAGTTCTGTAATCGCCTATAATGTCTCTTTCACAGAGGGTCTATGGGTGTCAGTTCTGTAATCGCCTATAATGTCTCTTTCATAGAGGGGATTAAGTTGGTACAAAGCCACCTCAATGGAAACTTAACGAGTCTATTAGCAACGCTTGGATCCGCTTCCCCCAATCTATCTAAGACCCTCAGGGCTACTCATGGCTACTGGGTACACAGTATACGAACCTACACGGCCTGCCCACTATCCTGAACAAGCCTTGCCTTCACAATGCCCCTGCTATTCAGCTAGAAGGGGGGTAAAAAGGGTGACCATATAGACAGTGACCTCGATTTCTCCTCCTCGTACCTGCCAGTTCACCACAGGGTCGAGGGGAAGGTGTATAACAGTAAAGGAAAACGGTGAATAGTCGGTAAGGGAGAAAATATACACTGTTTCGTATCTTAAAAGTCCCATTTAAGGTTGGATAAATAATCATTTATGCTATTAAACAATGAAGTTCATATTGTTTTGGCAGAGTGAAATGGGACCTGTGGAGGGCAGTTATATGAGGGGAAATCAAATACCCGCTGTCCTGGGGCTACTAGCTACAGCAGTTCAAGCACATGATGGAACTGGAATGATACATTTGAATGGAAACTAACTGGGATTCATTCAGAAAGGTACTTCGACCCCATTTACACTATGTGAAATGAGGACGGCAATGTAACACTACAGATACACTGTCCATACACATAGAAACTTATAGAGGAAGTAAGGACATTTCAGATGAAATACCTTTAATTTCTCTCTGCAGTGTTGTAAAACTTTACACAGCAGGGTAAACCCCAGGATGTCTACATCATTTTACCAGCTTTACTAGACAGGCCTGAGCCACAGCCAGACTCTTCACCTCTCTAGACCTTGTCTGGCCCTGGGTCGAGACTTGAGCCAGGGGTTAACTGGCTGCGGTAGTCCCTGCCCTGCCCCCAGAAAGGCCCATTGTCCAACGCCCAGAGGGGGTGCATGGAGCATGGACAGGGGTGGAGAGGAGCGCACTGTGGTCCCCCCCGAGCCATGGGACTCCTTGGTCTCACCCATACTACTAGACACCACTGCGTTTCATCTTTTGTGAAACATAATTATGGTGAGGTCAGAAAGATGAGCTGAGGGTTGACCACTGATCTATATGTTGGTGGTCTGGTCTGTTTAGGGGTGTTAGTTAAGACTAGTGTCCTCAAACTAGTTACAAAAACAGCTAAACATTCATTGCCTTTCAGCTTTGGACACCCTGTGTATCAGTTATGCTAATAATACTAATATGCAGGTTAGAGGTTGTCTGTATGACATTGCTATCCTACAGCATATGTGTAAGTTGAGCTGTCCAGCAGAAAAGCTGACGAGAGTCTGTAGTAAGCTGCATGAACCTGAGTTGTGCCGTGTGGCTGTGCTGCAGTGTGTGGAGCTGCTGGAGCTGTGCCTGACAGAAGGCTAGATAGCTGTTCTGAGGCAGCAGGGCCGTGACTAGACCAGGACCAGGGAGCGCTGGAGAGGAGCAGACAGGCTGCCCGTCTATGGCCTGTAGACCCGGCACAGCCCTCTGCAGACTGGACCTGTGGAAGATAACATGGTGGGTTAATCAATAAAGATCATCGCTGGAGGCCATAGAATACCATACTAGGGTTCATGCTACTTGGTAGCATTTCAAAAAGTCAGGGCCTATACTCAGGGCCAATACTCAAAAAGGTCTACAACTATTTAGGGTGACAATTGCAGTCAGTAAATGTATTTTAAAAATCTCAACACAGTAACTATACCAGCATGTAACTCCAATGTAATAAACACATACGTTTTAGGCCCTGTCGTGTAAAGTACTCTCCATATTCTAAAACACTAAATTGATACATGACCACATAACACAATTACATATTCAACATTGTTAAAGTAGGAATTGTGAATGATCCTGGATTTGATCTCAAACTGATTATAAAAAATGTAAAGGGTCAACCCATTTTCAGTTCAAATTGATTTGCCCCCAACTCAGATGTCTAAAGTGTACTATGATGTGCCAGTGGAGAGCCTCAGCTTGTTGTATCCAATAGTTTGTCAGAGAAGTCCTTAGGCAGAGTAGATACACCACCTTGAGAGAGCGAACAGGGATAAAATCCTAAAACGAGTTTGACATTTCAGGCCCAGCAGAATCAAAGCCATTTTCCTCCATGCGAAACAAGAAGTTTGGTTAGAGTCTTGATTTTCTCAAAGCAGAAGAATGTGATGACATGTTGAGCTGCAGATGAAAGACTTTGAGACTAAAGACTGGGCTTCAGGCTCTGGTTTTCTTTGTTTTTGTTGTTATTTTCCTTTTTTTCTCAACCACTAAAAGAGTGAGTGACTTAAGTTGTATCCAATGTATCCCAAATGGCACCCTATTCCCTATGTAGTGCACTGGTCAAAAGTAGTGCACTACATAGGGAATAGGGTGCCATTTGGGACGCAACCTTTAAGCTGAAGCAGCTGATGGTGGCCTGGCTGTGCTGTGAGGGGGATGGCTGCTGAGCTGTGTGTCTATGGGAGAGAGAGGTAACACCGGCCTGAGGCTAAGGATGTGCAAGCTGAGGAATCCCAAAAACTTTGCCAGCAGAGAAAATGGTCTCCAAAGCAAACTGCATGGCCAAATGTGACCGATCGATGCCAATGTGAAAATGTAGAAAGAAACACATTAGGAAACGCATACAGTATTACTGAGCCGTGACAATTTACAAATGGAGTAAATTTATACAGTATGAATGTTTTCTGTGATATGACAAATCTTTGTCTGTAACTAATCTGTAATTATTAGTCTTTATGAAATGTTTAAATGTGAAAGTGTACTTATAAACAACAACTACTACTAACGTAAAGCAATTTATGTTCACAATACAGGTTTGGTTAGTATTTGCTTCTGGTCATTTTACCACAGGCGCTGTTGCTGTCAATATGAGCCTAAATCCAATACAAAATGTGCCAAAAGGATGAGAGCCTTTAGTTTAGTTTATCAACATCAGGCGTAAATCTGGCTTAAAATATCCTTAAGAATGATGGTGGGGCAAGAACCCGCTGAACTCCCTGTACTGTGCCACAAACATGACTCTAGGTCACAGGTTGTGCAGTCCACTGTCAGAGTAATGGGGTTTTGATGAGCCCCACCTCACCCCTCTCTTTCTCTCACTCTCTCTCACTCTCATCTCTCTCTATCTCACACACACACACACAAACAAGGATTAGATTCCAGCCCTACAGGCTTGTCGTCTGGCCGACCGGACCCTCTTGTAACGAAGCATAAACCATAATAAAGCCTTGATCCTCACATGAGCTCATTGACGTGAGGTGGGCACACACAATGCCTTTCATGGTTAAATGTTTTTGGGTGGAAAAAAACATGCTTTGCAATTACGTGCCATTGGTTATTTGTGTTTAACGTACAAGGTTCAAATGAAAGAACTCAGGAAATTAGCTTAAAATATGTCAGAATGCTGAACAATTTGACCTTCTTGGCTCATTTGAATAAATGTATTTATTAAGCGGAGCCCAGAGCCGTGGACATGCAGCTCCTTCTCTCTCTAAGAATACAATGTTCCATCCTGGTCCTAGATAGGCTCTCCAGCTGCGTCCTTCCCTCTATCATATCCGTCTTTGTCTCTCTCCGTTTCCAACCTAAACCAACCTGGCTCTATATATTTCATTTAGTGAAGACTTCCTTGAAAACACAGGCTTTTAAAAGAGGTCTGATTAATCAGGCAGAGTGCTATCTTCTTCTCCTGGCTCAGGGCTGCTGGAAGTGTATTTCTTAGCAATCTCCATTTGGTGCTTTAGTTGAGTCGGTGTTATCGCTGGACTGGGATGAAAGGGCCAGGGGGAGAGTGGGGAAATACAGGGGGCTAATTCCACTGTTGGCATTGGAGGTTAGGTAAAGTTCATTGGGAATATTTATTCTCAATTGCGGCTAACGGTGGGGCACCCCAGGTAATAGAAACCCATATGTCTGGGTGGGTGCTGACTGCAAAAATGTATGTAGATAGAATGCATAATGTGGTGTACAGTACTACTACTGGTTGATTAGAATAACTATTCAGATATACAGTAAAGGTAGTGAAAAATAAGTGTGTTAATCATGGATCTTTTAAGTGCTCAGTGGCACGTTTTTTACATGACTTGGGCGAGGTAAGGGTAGTAGGCTACTGGTATTATTAAATCCTGTCGTAACAGTTCTTGAGAGATCCAGGCATCATCTTTTAGGCTAATGCTATGACTAGACGGACCTTAAAATGTTAAAAAAATATATTTGTAATTTCACACTTCATAAAAGTTATGCATGGTTTGTCGGTCATAAACTGTTAAGACCACTAATGACCACGTGTAATGCCGAAACGATGAAATCTAGCTAGACTACCGGTAATTGAAGTTAAGTGCTCTAGCTAGCACACATTTTTCATATCAACTCATTTGGACCCCCCACTTAAATGTACATGAGGAAAATGTTTTGGCGCTGTAAGTGAATGAGCAAATTGATATTGAAAACTTAATAGATTTTTCCGTTGAATAAATATTTTGGGAACTACTGACACTCAGTGCTACAGAGGTTGCGCGGTGCGCGGTGCGGATATCGCTGGCACGTTGGCTAATCCAATAGCATTCCCAGATTGCTAGGCTAATCCTGGGATGTGGACAGGAAGCACTTGTGGAATGTTTATTCTACCTTAGTCACCACAGCCAACATCCTCCTCCAGACTGGGCTCACGTTCTGCGACAGGAGGGATTATATGAAATGGCAGTGACTTGGTATTCCCGTTGGTATGTAACCTAACTTCTCACATCCGCCCCAGCAGGGATATTCCAGAACAAAGCTAGAGAAGTTAATTGTGTCTGTCTCTCTACACAGCCATTTTAAAACCATTTTAATTACATTTTTCAACTAATCGTTGCAATGTTGATGACTGGGAATGTATTGTATGTACCACAGGAGGTTGGTGGAGCGTTAATTGGGGAGAACGGTTTGTGGTAATGACTGGAGCGGAATTAGTGGAATGGTATCAAATACATCAAACACATGGTTTCCAGATGTTTGATGCCATTCTATTTGCTCCGTTACGGCCGTTATTATGAGCCGTTCTCCCCTCAGCAGCCTCCACTGTTATGATGCAGCGTCCAAGTACAGTATTACCATTTAAGGTGATGTGTGTATGACAACATTGCTTTCTCCCACGGGTGCATGCAACCCAGGGCTTGTCGCTCATACATATTCACATATTTTGTGTTTCTCATTGGGCTTGCCCTACCTCCACATGGACTCTTGCTGAAGGGGATTCCCAGTGAGATGGACCTCTCGGAGGAGTGGACATCCCTGCAGACTCTCACACAGGTTCTGCAGCTCTACAACAGTCAGGCAGAGAAGCAAAGGCCTGAGCTTATGGTTTTACATCGCACAGAGGCAGAGCAGCAGAGGCCTGAGCTTATGGTTTTACATCGCACAGAGGCAGAGCAGCAGAGGCCTGAGCTTATGGTTTTACATCACACAGAGGCAGAGCAGCAGAGGCCTGAGCTTATGGTTTTACATCGCACAGAGGCAGAGCAGCAGAGGCCCGAGCTTATGGTTTTACATCGCACAGAGGCAGAGCAGCAGAGGCCTGAGCTTATGGTTTTACATCGCACAGAGGCAGAGCAGCAGAGGCCTGAGCTTATGGTTTTACATCGCACAGAGGCAGAGCAGCAGAGGCCTGAGCTTATGGTTTTACATCGCACAGAGGCAGAGCAGCAGAGGCCTGAGCTTATGGTTTTACATCGCACAGAGGCAGAGCAGCAGAGGCCTGAGCTTATAGTTTTCCCTGTCTATATATCACTATCGCTGGTACCTGATCTTGTTATGGAGACTGTATCTTTATCTACTGTTGGATCCCCTGACATTTACTGGATGGAGGTGCATCGCATTCCCCAGATGTGTGACATTATGCATATCGTAGACATAGGTATTACCATAGATCCACACTTAAAATGCTCCCTCTCACTCACATAGAGAGGCACATAGCAGAATAATATGAATGGAATAGCATGAAACTACAGTATGTAAATGACATAACAACATGACAACTGAAATATTTGGATCAAAAGTTTTTGGGGACATCAAAAGTTACATTTTCTAAAATAATAAACCATTACCTAAGAGGCAGTTGTCTCTGATGTCCAGCTTCTCCAGTGACACAAAATGACACAGTGATGGCAGTTGGGTTATACTGCAAAACACAAATGAGAAAATACATGTAATACACTTTAATGGAATACTGTAATTTATACAGTACTTTTAGGTATTATCAACAGTAAAAAAAATAACTTGTTACTTCAACATACTGTATATTATAGTGCATTTTGGGAAAAGTGCTGTATTTCGAATGGTACTGTAATTCCATCCCACAGAAAACAGTATCTTTGGAGCGCCAAAAACCTTTTGACCATTAGTGGGTGAATGGTATTGCTGTTTCTGTGTCATTAACATATTTTGAGGCGTGTCTTGTAAGAGCCTATATTTGTTGCACCCATGAGTGAGAATGCTGTACCAATGTAACTCCTATGTGGTTATAGTGCCCTATAACATTTAAAATGTATAGGGGACAGATTCGAGTGGCATCAAGACCTAAAACTTAAATGGTTGAGCATTTTGCCATGTCCTTCAGGTCTGTGTTGCTCTGTAGTCGCTGCCAGTTTGGAAGCTTTTGTTAAGGCCTCTAGATGTGCAAATGATATAAAACACAAAATATTCATTAATGTACTGAAATGTGTAAACACTTCACCTAGCCCAATAACAGTAAAATACTGTGAAATACAAACCCCTCATCTCAATGAATTTCAATCATTCATCAATTAATTCATTCCGATTACGATAGCATTTACTTTTTTTACAGTATATTACAGTCAATTTTACAGTATTGTACTGTGTATCATTACAGAGTACTTGCTTTGATACCGTATTTATGTTATAGTGGGTGCACTGTAATATGAAATACCGAAATTTACTCGCCACCGAGCTGCCTGCAAGATACTGTTAAATTCATGGCAATCCCTTTACAGTGTATTTACCAATCATTCAGCAACATTACATTGGTTTTCTTAAATCTTACAAATGTTATCACAAACACTGAATTACTTACATGTAGCTAGTACATTTTAAACTGGCCTAATCATTGGCATTGGATACACTGGATTTTTTTTAATCCTTTATTTAACCATAGAAGTCACATTGAGATTTACATAACCCTTTTTTAATTTTTTTAAGTGAGCCCAGGCCAAGAGAGCAGCATACATATAGTTACACAACACAACATAAAACATAACAATGGCATCAGATGGAATGCCATGTGATGTTACCTGTTTTGGGCCCCAGAGAGGAGCTGCATCAGGGGGAGCCAGCAGGCTGTCAGGCCCTCCAGTGAGGAGATGCTGTTGTCCTCCAGATGGAGCTCCACCAGGAGGACCTGGTTCCTCAGACTGGGTAGCTGGGGGAAAGAGAAAGGGGCAGGAGGGAGGTAGAGAGACCGACAGCGAGAGAGATAAGGAGAGAGAGACACAGAGAGACAGAGAAAGAGAAAGAAAGAAAGAGAGACAGAAAAAGAGAAAGAGAGAGTGATAGAGTGAGTTTACATACAGTGGCAAGAAAAAGTATGTGAACCCTTTGGAACTACTTGGATTTCTGCATAAATTAGTCATAAAATTAGATCTGATCTTCATCTTAGTCACAACAATAGACAAACACAGTCTGCTTGAACTAATAACACACAAATTATTGTATTTTTCATGTCCATATTGAATACATCATTTAAACGTTCACAGTGTAGGTTGGGAAAAGTATGTGAACCCTTAGGCTAATGACTTTTCCAAAAGATAATTGGAGTCAGGAGTCAGCTAACCTGGAGTCCAATCAATGAGACGAGATTGGAGATGTTGGTTAGAGCTGCCCTGTCCTATAATAAACACTCACAAAATTTGAGTTTGCTATTCACAAGAAGCATTGCCTGATGTGAACCATGCCTCAAACAAAAGAGATCTAAGAAGACCTAAGATTAAGAATTTTTTATTTGCATAAAGCTGGAAAGGGTTACAAAAGTATCTCTAAAAGCCTTGATGTTCATCTGTCCACGGTAAGACAAATTGTCTATAAATGGAGAAAGTTCAGCACTGTTGCTACTTTCCCTAGGAATTGCTGTCCTGCAAAGATGACTGAAAGAGCACAGTGCATAATGCTCAATGAGGTTAAGAAGAATCCTAGCGTGTCAGCTGAAGATTTACAGAAATCTCTGGAACATGGTAACATCTCTGTTGACGAGTCTACAGTACGTAAAACACTAAACAAGAATGGTGTTCATGGGAGGACACCACGGAAGAAGCCACTGCTGTCCAAAAAACAGTCTGAAGTTCACAAAAGAGCACCTGGATGTTCTACAGCTCATCTGGCAAAATATTCTGTGGACAGATTAAACTAAAGTTGAGTTGTTTGGAAGCAACACACAACACTATTTGTAGAGAAAAAAATGGCACAGCGCACCAACATCAAAACATCATCACAACTGTAAAGTATGGTGGAGGGAGCATCATGGTTTGGGGTTGCTTTGCTGCCTAAGGGCCTGGACAGCTTGCTATCATCAACGGAAAAATAATTCCCAAGTGTATCAAGACAATTTGCAGGAGAATGTAAGGCTATCTGTCCACCAATTGAAGCTCAACAGAAGTTGGGTGATGCAACAGGACAACGACCCAAAACACAGAGATAAATCAACAAAAGAATGGCCTCAACAGAAGAAAATACGCCTTCTGGAGTGGCCCAGTCAGAGTCCTGACCTCAACCCGATTTAAAATGCTGTGGCATGACCTCGAGGGCGGGTTCACACCAGACATCGTAAGAATATTGCTGAACTGAAACAGTTTTGTAGATATGAATGGTCCAAAATTCCTCCTAACCGTTGTGCAGGTCTGATCCGCAACTACAGAAAACATTTGGTTGAGGTTATTGCTGCCAAAGGAGGGTCAACCAGTTATTAAATACAAGGGTTCACATACTTTTTCCACCAAAACTGTGAATGTTTACATGGTGTGTTCAATAAAGACATGAAAACGTATACTTGTTTGTGTGTTATTAGTTTAAGCAGACTGTGTTTGTTTATTGTTGTGACTTAGATGAAGATCAAATCAGATTTTATGCTGCTGACAGGTACTACTGGTGCTGCTGACAGGCACTACTGGTGCTGCTGACAGGCACTACCGGTGATGCTGACAGGCACTACCGGTGCTGCTGACAGGCACTACCGGTGCTGCTGACAGGCACTACTGGTGCTGCTGACAGGCACTACTGGTGCTGCTGACAGGCACAACTGGTGCTGCAAATAGGCACTACTGGCACTGCTGACAGGCACTGCTGGTGCTGCTGACAGGCACTACTGGTGCTGCTGACAGGCACAACTGGTGCTGCTGACAGGCACAACTGTTGCTGCTGACAGGCACAACTGGCGCTGCTGACAGGCACTGCTGGTGCTGCTGACAGGTACTATTAGTGCTGCTACTGCTGGTGCTGTTGACAGGTACTATTGGTGCTGCTGTCAGGCTCTAATGTTGCTGCTGATAGATACTATTGGTACAGCTGACACGCACTACTGGTGCTGATGACAGACACTATTGGTGCTGCTGACAGGTACTACTGGTGATGCTGACAGGTACTATTGGTGCTGCTGATAGATACCATTGGTGCTGCTGACAGGTACTACTGGTGCTGCAGACAGGCACAACTGGTGCTGCTGACAGGCACAACTGGTGCTGCTGATAGATACTATAGGTGCTGCTGATAGGTACTACTGGTACTGCTGACAGGCACTACTGGTGCTGCTGACAGGCACTACTGGTGCTGCTATTAGATACTATTGGTGCTGCTGACAGGTACTACTGGTGCTGTGACAGGAACTACTGGTGCTACTGATAGATACTACTGGTGCTGCTGACAGGCACTACTGGTGCTGCTGATAGATACTATTGGTGCTGCTAACAGGTAATACTGGTGCTGCTGACAGGTACTACTGGTGCTGCTGCCAGGCACTACTGGTGCTGCTGACAGGTACTATTGGTGCTGCTAACATATACCATTGGTGCTGCTGACAGGCACTACTTGTGCTGCTGATATATACTATTGGTGCTGCTGATAGATACTATTGCTGCTGCTGTTGGATACTATTGGTGCTGCTGTTGGATACTACTGGTGCTGCTGTTGGATACTATAGGTGCTGCTGATAGATACTATTGGTGCTGCTGTTGGATACTACTGGTGCTGCTAACAGATACTACTGTTGCTGCTGATAGATACTATTGGTGCTGCTGATAGATACTATTGGTGCTGGTGTTGGATACTACTGGTGCTGCTAACAGATACTATTGGTGCTGCTAACAGATACTATTGGTGCTGCAAACAGGTACTACAGGTGCTGCTGATATTTTTCCTTATAATCCATAATGCAGGATTAATGTCGGTAGCACTTTAATTAGTTTAATCTATTACTTTCCTGGTAGTTAGGCCTACATGGTATACTGACTATGTATTTTACCTCAGTCAGATTGTTTCCTGTCAGGTCCAGGGTGTTGAGCAGAGCACAGTTGTCCAGGCCCTCTACACTGGACAGATGGTTGTGAGACAAGTCCAGGTGTAGCAGCGTGTACACCTCTCTCAGTCCTCTAGTACTAATCAGCTGGTTGTGGTCCAACAATAACTTCTGCAGCCTCTTCAATGGCTCCAGACCACCTTTATAGGAGAAGAAGAAAAATAAAGACAAAGAATTTTCCTTACATTAGTATGTTTCACTATGTAAAGTAGTAGATAATGGCATGCTTCATTTGCATACCCAAAGAGTTATGGGGTAGAACAAAATCAGATTGTGGAACTGTGAGGGGTTGAAGTAGGATTCAAATGAACCAAAGAAGATCTCATTTCAGTGTGTGGCCAAGGTTACCGTTTTAGTAACGTTCAAAGCTAAACTGCCAATAAAAAAGCATTCACAGTCTTCTCAGGCAGTTAATATCTATTCATGACTTGAGGCCTGGCTCCTGGTCTGTTATTCACAGTAACTAAGTCACATTTCAATATATACTGAGCAGGGCATCAAAAGAAGAGGTACACTGCTCCCTAGTGGATAGCAGTGGTTACAACTAGCCATGAAGTACACTGTAACTGTAGAGCAGGCAGGGGTGTGAGTCAAACCACACATCTGGAAGGCTGCACAGTCTGTTGATTTCCATCCTTGCCTTTTAATCATTGTCTAATTTAGACCTGTATGGGGTGCTGATAAAAATTCAAAATTCAAACAGAGTTTTCCACACTCTGTATAGGCCATCTATGAGCTCAGTTTACTGATGCGATGGGGACCTGAGCTCAGCTTACTGATGCGATGGGGACCTGAGCTCAGCTTACTGATGCGATGGGGACCTGAGCTCTGCTTACCGATGCGGTGGGGACCTGACCTCAGCTTACCGATGCGGTGGGGACCTGACCTCAGCTTACCGATGCAGTGGGGACCTGACCTCAGCTTACCGATGCGGTGGGGACCTGACCTCAGTTTACCGATGAGGTGGGGACCTGACCTCAGCTTACCGATGCAGTGGGGACCTGACCTCAGCTTACTGGCGGTGAGGACCTGACCTCAGCTTACCGATGAGGTGGGGACCTGACCTCAGCTTACTGGCGGTGAGGACCTGACCTCAGTTTACCGATGAGGTGGGGACCTGACCTCAGCTTACTGGCGGTGAGGACCTGACCTCAGTTTACCGATGAGGTGGGGACCTGACCTCAGCTTACCGATGAGGTGGGGACCTGACCTCAGTTTACCGATGAGGTGGGGACCTGAGCTCAGCTTACCGATGCGATGGGGACCTGACCTCAGCTTACCGATGCGGTGGGGACCTGACCTCAGCTTACCGATGCGGTGGGGACCTGACCTCAGCTTACCGATGAGGTGGGGACCTGACCTCAGCTTACCGATGCAGTGGGGACCTGACCTCAGTTTACCGATGAGGTGGGGACCTGAGCTCAGCTTACCGATGCGGTGGGGACCTGACCTCAGCTTACCGATGCGGTGGGGACCTGACCTCAGCTTACCGATGCAGTGGGGACCTGACCTCAGCTTACCGATGCGGTGGGGACCTGACCTCAGTTTACCGATGAGGTGGGGACCTGACCTCAGCTTACCGATGAGGTGGGGACCTGACCTCAGCTTACCGATGCAGTGGGGACCTGACCTCAGCTTACTGGCGGTGAGGACCTGACCTCAGTTTACCGATGAGGTGGGGACCTGACCTCAGCTTACCGATGAGGTGGGGACCTGACCTCAGCTTACCGATGCAGTGGGGACCTGACCTCAGCTTACCGATGCGGGTGATGGAGTTGTGCGAGAGCTCCAGAACGTCCAGATCCACAGCACCAGCCAGACCATGGATGGATGTCAGACGGTTCCGGCCAAGTCGAAGAACTTGGAGGTTAGCCAGATTCTCACAGTCCACAAACGTGATTGAGTTGTCCTATACAGACATAACAATCAAAATATGTCTGAGTTTTCAAATACCAAGGATTTTATACTTTTACATGCTGATTTGATCACTGTGAGAGACAGTATGAAGTGTTGTGTGTATATAATATAATACTATGTAGCTAAAATATACTATGTAACACATACGCTGAGTGTAGAAAACATTATGAACACCTGCTCTTTCAATGACCAGGTGAATCCAGGTAAAAGCAATGATCCCTTATTGATGTCACTTGTTAAATCCACTACAAATCAGTGTATATGCAGGGGAGGAGACAGGTTAAAGAATGATTTTTAAGCCTTGAGTCAAATGAGACATAAATTGTGTATGTGTGCCATTCAAATCAAATCAAATTTATTTATATAGCCCTTCGTACATCAGCTGATATCTCAAAGTGCTGTACAGAAACCCAGCCTAAAACCCCAAACAGCAAACAATGCAGGTGTAAAAGCACATTCAGAGGGTGAATGGACAAGACAAAATATTTAAGTGACTTTGAACGGGGTATGGTAGTAGGTGCCAGGTGCACCGGTTTGTGTAAAGAACTGCAATGCTGCTGGGACTTTCACGCTCAATAGTTTCCCGTGTGTATCAAGAATGGTCTGCCACCCAAAGGACATCCAGCCAACTTGTCAGACATATACTGTAGATAGATATACAGTTAAAGTCGGAAGTTTACATACACCTTAGCCAAATACATTTAAACTCAGTTTTCACAATTCCTGATATTTAATCCTAGTAAAAATTCTCTGTTTTATGTCATTACGATCACCACTTTATTTTAAGAATGTTAAATGTCAGAATAATTTATTTCAGCTTTTATTTCTTTCATCACATTCCCAGTGGGTCAGAACTTTACATATACTTAATTAGTATTTGTTAGCATTGCCTTTAAATTGTTTAACTTGGGTCAAACGTTTCAGGTTCCACAAGCTTCCCACAATAAGTTGGGTGAATTTTGGCCCATTCCTCCTGACAGAGCTGGTGTACCTGAATCAGGTTCGTAGGCCTCCATGCTCGTACACTCTTTTTCAGTTCTTTTTCAGTTCAACAAATTTTCTATAGGGTTGAGGTCAGGGCTTTGTGATGGCCACTCCAATACCTTGACTTTGTTGTCCTTAAGCCATTTTGCCACAACTTTGGAAGTATGGTTGTGGTCATTGTCCATTTGGAAGACCCATTTGCGACCAAGTTTCAACTTCCTGACTGATGTCTTGAGATGTTGCTTCAATATATCCACATAATTGTTCTTCCTCATCATGCCATCTATTTTGTGAAGTGCACCAGTCCCTCCTGCAGCAAAGCAACCCCACAACATGATGCTGCCACCCCCGTGTTTCACGGTTGGGATGGTGTTTTTTGGCTTGCAAGCCTCCCCCTTTTTCCTCCAAACATTATGGCCAAGCAGTTCTATTTTTGTTTCATCAGACCAGAGGACATTTCTCCAAAAAGTACGATCTTTGTCCCCATTAATCATTGTACCTAAACATGTATACACAGGGCCCAGCTGTAAAAGAGACCTTGATCTCAGTCTGTGTTCCTTGTTGAAATAAATATATAATAATAATAATGTACAGTTGCAAACCGTAGTCTGGCTTTTTTTATGGCAGTTTTGGAGCAGTGGCTTCTTCCTTGCTGAGAGGCCTTTCAGGTTATGTCGATATAGGACTCGTTTTACTGTGGATATAAATACTTTTGTACCCATTTCCTCCAGCATCTTCAGAAGGTCCTTTGCTGTTGTTCTGGGATTGATTTGCACTTTTCGCACCGAGGTACGTTCATCTCTAGGAGACAGAACATGTCTCCTTCATGAGTGGTATGACGGCTGAGTGGTCTCATGGTGTTTATACTTGCGTACTATTGTTTGAACAGATGAACGTAGCACCTTCAGGCGTTTGGAAATTGCTCCCAACGATGAACTAGACTTGTGGAGGTCTACAATTTATTTTCTGAGGTCTTGGCTGATTTCTTTTGATTTTCCCATGATGTCAAGCAAAGAGGCACTGAGTTTGTAGGTAGGTCTTGGAATACATCCACAGGTACACCTCCAATTGACTCAAATGATGTCAATTAGCCTATCAGAAGCTTCTAAAGCCGTGACATAATTTTCGGGAATTTTCCATGCTTTCCAATTGTCTGGCTTTCAGTGTCATTACAATAGTACTATTTGTTCATTTGTTTATTTGTCAGGGACCATGTACAACATTCCATTGCACCAGATTTGGCTAGATAAAACATTTCTGTACAGCTTACCCCACATGTAAATGGTGGTGTATTTACCTGTACATCGATGTAGCGAAGCTCTGTGCATTGACTGAGGCCCTCCAGGGATTTAAGGCCACAGCGTCTCATGGTGAGGGTCTGCAGTCTGGGGCATTGGGACAAAGTAGAGAGGCTACAGCCAGGGAGATCCTCCAGAACAACTGTGGTCACCTGCATTGGAAGGTAGAGCCCAGTCAGTGAAATATTGCTTTTGGTTTTGTTATGGTTGGTTTGTTGGTTATTTGAATGTGTCTGATTGACTGTTTTGCAGACATGGGTCAAATGCATCTAGGTCCAATACTTTCAAATATCCTACTTGTAGTCTAGTGTAATACCTTTAGTGTTAAAAGCTAAATCAAGCGCAACTTATACATCACTTATTTTTCTGGAAAAACCTTTATGAAATAAAGCAGGGGTAGGCAACTACATTCAACGAAATTCATACCTTGATTACATTAAGACACGATCGCATATGTGACCGACCGGCTTGATTCTGTCATATGTAGCAACATTTTTGATTGTGTTTTTTACATTGGATAAAGGTGGAGACTCAGAGCTAGAAAATGGTATATCGTACACTACAGTTGAGGAACAAAGGGAAAGTAATTCTGCTTTGAAAGTTGATAAACTTGTAACCTGACTTTTGAGAAAATGTCCCTTGAATGTTTTGGTACACCTAAGCGAGAGCTCTTCTTTGTCTACATTCAGCATCGTTCCAAACCCTATTAAGCTTTAGCAGGGTAGCCTAGTGGTTAGAGCGTTGGACTAGTAACCGAAAGGTTGCAAGTTCATATCCCTGTCGTTCTGCCCCTGAACAGGCAGGCAGTTAACCCACTGTTCCTAGGCCGTCATTGAAAAATAAGAATTTGTTCTTAACTGACTTGCCTAGTTAAATAAAGGTCAAATAAATAAATAAAAACATGTGAGGCCATGTATTAAACAACCAAAGAATTCATGACTAAAGGCTAGTTTATACTACAGGTGTGTTCATAAATTTAATATGGAGTGCCAGAGTGTGCTCTGGGCGTTCGTAAACTCAGAGCATTGTCAGACTGTCCTTTTGTAAATTCAGAGTGTTTTTCGCTCTCGGACCGTTCAGAGTGCACCCTGGACGCTCTGGCCCAGGAGTAGGGTTGATCCGAGCGTTCTGACCTAACAACAGCAGTCAAGCACCCAAGCTAACTGGCTAACGTTGGCTAGCTTGCTAGCTACTTCCAGACACAAATGAGGGAATAGCTCATTCTGACCATTTTACTAGCCCTAGCAGAGCTGGTTAGGCTGTTTTTATGCTATCCAGAGCGTTGGTGACTGCAACTGTACTGCTGGCAACAAATTAATTATGCTTTTTTTGCCAACGTTTACTGAGACCGGCCATATTCAACGGGCGTTGAGCGTCCGTAAATAACTCAGACGAGTGTGCCAGAGTACTCTGAAACAGTTGCTTCAGTGACGTTCTATTGAAATGGATACTTGCATACTGGAGTCTTTTGTTAAGTTTTAATACACGCAAAAAAAATGAAAAGCCGTGTTAGACAGGATTACCCTACACATACTGACCAGCTCAAATAGACAGAAGCGTGCTATATGGCAGACCAATCCAAACTCATCTCTCGGCATGTCCAGCCCACTCATTATCTCAGCCAATCATGGCTAACTAGGCTCGTAATTGAACAATTTCATTCGTATTTACAAAAGTCATACGAGTTTGTTATTAAGGCACATGAAAGTTCACATGGTCCAGAAGGCCTATCTGCCCCCCAAAAAACTTTTTGATTTAAAAAAAAGTTTATGTTCAAATGGCTCTCCTGTGAAGTAGTGACCCACGCCATACGCCTAGTTTCCTGAAACGGGCCACATATATATATTTTTTTTATTCCTGGGCATAGTTTGGAACAGATTTCCTAATTTATACAAATGTTTTTCTTAATTCCTGGTGATTTTAGTTAACAACAACAAAAAATCACTCGCGGCACTAGGCTGCCTGTTACTGACCCCTGAAATAAAGAGTATCACATTGTAGATCGTATCATGCAGGTTACCTCCTGAGGGGAGTTCCAGGCCCCAGACTGAAGGAGTGTTTCTGGGCAGAGGAGGGGTAAACCGCTCCCCTCAGCGGCCCTCCTCGCCCCCCTCCTCCTCTGGGTCCTGACCCCCTGCTGCTGCTTCCTCTTGTTCTGCAGGGAGAGTTTGGACCAGGAAGTGCAGTCCCTCATCCAGGCCAGTCTCCTCTGCTCCGTCTGCTCTGGTAGAAATACACTCATACGCTCAAAGGCAGACTGAGGGGCTGAGGTGCTGGGGTCAATGGGGGGAGAGCTGGCAGTGGGGGAACATTCAGTGGCGGCTGATTTCTCCTCTCTGGCTTTTTCCTCACTCGGGTTTTGACTTTCCTCCTTCACTATTCCTGTCTCCAGCTTTTGCAGGCTCTTTGGTTTCCTCTCATCTGATTCCATCCTAATCTCTTCCTCCTCCTTGCTTTTTCTTTCATTCTCCTTTTCCTCCTCATTCTCCTGTCTTTTTCTCCGCTCCTCCTCCCTTTCTTGCTTGTCTTTCTCCTCCCTAATCTGCTCCTCCTTCTCTCTCCTCTCCTCCTTCTTTCTCTTCTCCTCTTCTTTCCTTCTCTTCTCCTCTTCTTTCTTTCTCTTCTCTTCTTCATGCTTCTTTCTCTTCTCCTCCCCTTTTCTTCTCTCTCCCTCCTTTCTGTTCTCCTGATCCTCCCTCTTTCTTCTGTCCTCCTCATCCTGTCTCTCTCTCTCCATACGGACTCGATCCTCTTCTTTGGCTCTCTCATACTCTAAGCTCCTCCTCTTCAGCGCTTGCTCCTCCAACTCTCTCCTTCTGTTTTCCTTTTCCTGCTTCAGCCGCTGCTCCTCCTGTTCCCTCCTCCACCTCTCCTCCCTCCTGTTCCTCTCCTCCTCAGACCTTCTTTGTTCCTCTCTTCTGCGGTGGAGCTCAGCCCTGGTCCACCGGCGTGCCAGGACGCCTCTGAGGGCAGCCTGGATAGTGATGGCCGCCCTGCATCGAGACTGGTGGGTCTTCCTCCTCTTTTCCTCCTGCACCTTCTCAAAGGCCCTCCTCTCTTCCTCCATCTGTCTCTGGAGGCTGCTGATCAGCTCCTGGTTAGTGTGGGAGAGTGGAGGAGAGAAGTTAAACCAATAAAAACTGAAAAGAAAGATGAGCCCCTTCTGAAAACACTTCCAACCAAGCCCATTTCCATTGCCAGTGTTTCAGTGTTTGCACATCTAAAAAAAAATGTGATTGAATCTGGCCCACCTGCTGTTTGAAAAGCTCTTGTTGAAGCTTCTCTTCTGCCTCTCTTTCTCTCATCTCCTCCATGCCTGTAGGGCGATACTACAGACAGACAATGACTTCTTCAGTTGGTCACTCTTAGTTATGGAAAACATAGAAATGGGAAATGGGAGAAAGGGATGATATGAACTATCTCACCCTATTGTCCTCTTCTATCTGCCTCAGCTCCTCCTCAAAGTCTCTCTGTCTGCGTTTCCTCCCCTCCTCCTTTTCTCTCTGCTCATTCTGCTCCTTCTTTCGCTCCACCTCGTATTCCACAATTCTCCTCTCATCCTCCTCTTTCAACTTACACTCCAAAGTTTTCAGTTCCAAACTGAGTTGCTTTTCAGACCTTAAATATGCATCACATTCAATATCATCTGTGTCAAACAGAAAGACACAGGTCACAGCTCCATTAGTTCCATAAGAATATCACCTTTTTTATTTCCTTTATAGGGCTGGACTAAATGAGGCAAGGGTGACATCTAGTGGGCATATATATCACACACGCACACAGAAATCTACACATACCCTCACTGTTGTGTGGCACTCTGTCTGTAATGTCACTGTCAGATACAGTGTGAGGGCAGGCCTTGTTGGGGATAGCGTTCAACTTCTCATCCTCCATCTCTAACATGACCTAAATCAATCAAACATATTTAGCCTACGTCCCAGCACAAATTACATAACACTAGTACTTCAGGGCACACAAGCCTTATTAAACTAGACTCACTTGTTCTTTTAACTTCACTGGGTCCTCGTGTAGGCCTAAGTCAGAGGCCAGTTCCATTAAAAGGTCTTCAGAACGACTTGAAATTATGGAATACACCTCAGCCGCTCTGGAATCTGAAAACAGACAATGTACAAAGACATCGAGTCACATATACACAACAATAGTATGACATCATGAAGCCAGCAGCTAGCTTGACTGATGAATAAATGATCCATGCATTTTCTATATTTCTGTTGCCTATGCATTATCCAGAGGTCCTCATTCCTACCATCATCTTCATTGTCCTCAAGGATGAGCTTTTCAAACTGACTTGCTCTGTTCTCGGAGGCTTCAAAATATTTGAGCATTGATTCTGGGATTTTATCTGAAACCTGGGGGTGTTGAAAGGTGAAAAGTTAGGTTTACATGCATTTGCAACCAGTAGACATTCATTGACAAGTCGTATAAAAACACTGTGCAAACAGTAGGCTAACGTTAGACAATGGAGATTATTAGGCCTACACAAACTCTCCAGTTGACTAATAATAAATCAACTCACATCATCTTCATCGGCATGATCTTCATCAGCAGATGAGTAAAAATCTTCTTGAAAAGAATGATCTAATTCAATATCCTCAGAGGAGTTGTTGATGCTCAGTTTGCTCAGGTCTTCTTGACTGACATCCATGGTCTAGCTAGCAGCTTCAGGAAACAGAAAAAGAGCAGGAAACACTGCATGAAACTTAAACTTAAAACTTTTACATTTTATTCCCACGAAATGTTTCTGTTTTAAATAAGAGGTCATTTACCTGTGTTTGTCTGTTTTGTATATTTGCTAACCGGTTTTCTAACCATGAACGTCAAATCATTCCATCCGCGTCTAAATGGAACTGTTGTCGCTATGGAAACTGAGGAGAACACTACGGAACACCACTCAGGACAAACGTAACCCTGTAGGGTGTTGACTTGCCATTTGGCAACATACCATTTCTCTACATTTCATGTACAGATAAAATGGGAAACATTAGTTACCAGTATCTTTGTTTTATTGTTAGGCTACGTCAAATCATAGACTGAGGGGGGCCTCAGTAATTTACATGACAAACAACTATTTTCTGTGACTCTCTCTTCTATGTGCACGGCATAATGTCCAAACATTCCCTTTATGTTTCAAAGAACTTTAGCCTACTACTACAGTAAATCGTGTGGGGAAAGTACATTGCAATCATGCAAGATCACAGTAAATGTTGTTCTTTGGAATTGAATAGCCTTGCATAAGCCTCAAGTGCTGTCTTTTCCCTCTCTCTCTCTCTCTCTCTCGCTCTCCAAAGTTGAAGGTACTGTTGTGGCCAACAACACAGACTGCAACCTACTGTACAACAATGACATTTCTGATGACAAAGGAACGGAACCTTTCCCACATGGTTGTAGTCCGTCTCTCTGAGGAGATTCCAGAGCAGCCCGCGCAGGTTTTCCCACACCCATTCCCAGGGGCTCTCAGAACTTTACAACTTCCGCCACCTTGTTCAGTGTTTCACTGGAGAACATTGTATCCTCACATTTTTGTGTTTGGACTCAGAAGTCATTGAGTCTTCTCTCATGACTTGCCAGAATTCAAGGGCAACATCAATGGCTAAATGGCGCCAGATGCACCTTATCATGTTACCTTGAAAAACCAACATCAAATTCCATAGATTCTCTCCAAAAACACAATGTGGTCTATACTCTGAGTCTACAAAACTTTAAGAACACCTTCCTAATATTGAGTTGCACCCCCCATTTTTGCCCTCAGAATAGTCTCGATTCACCAGGGCATGGACTCTACAAGGTATTGAAAGTGTTCCACAGAGATGTTGGCCCATGTTGACTCCAATGCTTCCCACAGTTGTGTCAAGTTGGCTGGATGTCCTTTGGGTAGTGGACCATTCTTGATACACACAGGAAACTGTTGAGTGTGAAAAAACCCAACAGCATTGTACTTCTTGACACAAACCGTTGCGTCTGGCACCTACTACCATACCCCGTTCAAAGGCACTTAAATCTTTTGTCTTGCCCATTCACCCTCTGAATGGCACACATACACGATCCATGTCTCAATTGCCTCAAGGCTTAGAAATCCTTCTTTAACCTGTCTCTTCACCTTCATCTACACTGATCGAAGTGGATTTAACAAGTGACATCAATAAGGGATCATAGCTTTCACCTGGATTCACCTGGTCAGTCTAGGTCATGGAAAGAGCAGTTGTTCTTATTGTTTTATATACTCAGTGTATGTATATGCAGTCTGAAAGGTCAACAAACAGTGACACTGCCAAACGTGTTTGTATTTGTGTGTGTATACGAGCATTACAAAGGTCATTACGGATCACGGTACCACTTCAGTCCCAGCATTTCACAGGGAGAGTTTTCAGCGGAGCCCTTGTTGTTGAAGTCAAACTGCCTGCCCCTCTGTTCCATCAGGTCCCCCTAAGAAGCATTGACAAAGTTCAATTGCTCAAAAAGGCCCCATCAGCAAGCCTTGTCCACTCTGATTAGGCCCCAGCGGCGTGTGGCCCTTTGTCAGTAGGCAAGGTGTCCTGACGCTTTTGTCCGGGAGCACAGAACCCAGACAGCAACCAGACAGGCCCAAGCTGCAGATTTACACAACAGATTACAGCAGTCAATGGCGGCTCCGGCCCAAATGGAGTGCTGGTTTGGATAGTTTGGATAGCCACCGTGTGTTTACTCTGTCAAGGGTTTTCTGTTACTGGACTGTAGCTATTATCTGGGCCTCTGGGTCCTGGCCGGGTGCTTCAAGCCTATCGCTTCTGTCTAGGGCTGGGAGGAGAGGGGGCTGCTGAAAGAAATTAAAATGTGACAACGAAGTTCCCATGTATCTCTGGTACTCCTCATACTGTAAATTAGATTAGACATAGTGTGCAACAAATAAAACATTTATTGTGTTCAATGTTGTCTCGTAATATCTAGGGATCTATTGTATTTGTTGTATAATAAATCAATTCAAAATCAAATCAAATTTATTTATATAGCCCTTCGTACATCAGCTGATATCTCAAAGTGCTGTACAGAAACCCAGCCTAAAACCCCAAACAGCAAGCAATGCAGGTTTTGAAGCATGTTGGCTAGGAAAAACTCCCTAAAAAGGCCAAAACCTAGGAAGAAACCTAGAGAGGAACAAGGCTATGAGGGGTGGCCAATCCTCTTCTGGCTGTGCCGGCTGGAGATTATAACAGAACATGGCCAAGATGTTCAAATGGTCATAAATGACCAGTATGGTCAAATAATAGGTCTGGAACAGGTAGCACGTCCGGTGAACAGGTCAGGATTCCATAGCCGCAGGCAGAACAGTTGAAACTGGAGCAGCAGCACGGCCAGGTGGACTGGAGACAGCAAGGAGTCATCATGCCAGGTAGTCCTGAGGCATGGTCCTACGGCTCAGGTCCTCCGAGAGAGAGAGAGAGAGATAGAGAGAACTAGAGAGAGCATACTTAAATTCACACAGGACACCGGATAAGACAGAAGTACTCCAGATATAACAAACTGACCCTAGCCCCCTGACACATAAACTACTGCAGCATAAATACTGGAGGCTGAGACAGGAGGGGTCAGGAGACACTGTGGCCCCCTCCGATGATACCCCCGGACAGGGCCAAACAGGAAGGATATAACCCCACCCACTTTGCCAAAGCACAGCCCCCACACCACTATGGTGTATAATAGATAGGTGGCTTAGAGGTTAGAGAGGTAGACCTATACAGCCACTCTGTATAGAGTGTTGCCAGTTAGAACTCCAGTCAAGGCACTGCAACAATAGGACACAATGAGAGGATTCTGAAAGTTACTTGCAGGTAATGGTTGTTCATAGATATTACACTCTTAGAAAAAAGTGATTGTAAAGCGTTCTTCGGTTGTCCCAATAGCAGAACCCTTTGAAGAACCATTTTTGGTTCCAGGTAGAACCCTTTTAGGTTCTGTGTAGAATCCTCTATGGAAAGGGTTCTACATGGAACCCAAAAGAGTTCTACCTGGAACCAAAAAGGGTTCTTCCATAGGTTGTCCTATGGGGACAGCCGAAGAACCTTTTGGGTTCTAAATAGCACATTTTTTCCTAAGCGTGTATACTCACGCTTAGAGGGGGAAATTATTAACCAAGATAATCCCTGACGAAAGGCACTGACATAAATTTGAAGCATAATCACTTTAAGTTGCATTCTTTGGCTAAGCGGCAGTCACATTTGATTCACACCCAACAGAATACACTTCTGGTTCACCTCCCTTTAAGCCTCAAAATGAGACCCACCCAAAATGCTAGGATTCACCTACTGTAAATCTTCAAGGCTGAAGATCAGATATGATATTTTTGTTATTATCCATCAATAAAGTTAGAGTAACAACTGTGGGTTGTAAGTGAGACATTCCTGCAAGGGGAGATTTGGATGGTCTTTCAAAGTTATGATTATGGTGCCAGTATGACCTTACTATTTCAAAGCTGCTTCTGATTACTATGGGATTATATGTAATCGGAAATTCCCTACTAATGAGAGTGAGGTTGGAATGGGCCTCTTGGAAGCTGCATGGTTTCATTGAGGAAATACAATGTGTTGGTGGTCAGAACTACTGTATGTACACTGTTATGATGTAGGGCCTATCTTACAGTTCAAAGAAAGTGTTACCAGATGTTTGCATGGCAATGCATTGGTGCCATACAGTAGATTTCAGGGGGGGCTTTTGTGAGCATGGCCTTATTTCTATTACAGCATATTGGATGAGTGTCATTTATATTCCATTCACCCAGCTCAATGTAACATTGATAGGTTTAGGCCATTACATGATACTCCAATTTTACCTAAACCAATCATGAGGTTGCTACAACCTAGTCAATAAATGAAAGTTTACAATGTAGGTGCACAGGTCGAGATCATTTTTAGTAATCAAGGTGACAGACAGTGACACATTCAATACCGCCTTGCACACTCCTGCATCTGGCTGATCTATGGTGTAATCACTAGTGCAACAGTTGCAAATGAGAGTTTCTATTGAACAAATTCAGTTATGTTTATCCCCGTTTCGTTCCGTTTGCTTCCATTTAAGAAACATTTTTCAACAGAATCAGCAGAATGAATACATGATCACACGCAAACACAGTTCACTTTCATAGCAGCCACATACAAACAGTATGATCACTTTGTTCATTCCTTCTCGCATCTACGCACTCTCCTCCTTTCTCACCTTTTCCCTTCGTTTGTGGACTTAAGTGCACAACACATCAGTTGTCTGTGACCAGGCAAAAAAAGCTTTCCAAGCCAAACCTTCATATTATAACCGCCAAGGGACAGGTCAACATTTACTGGGGGAGGGATGGTCCAAAATAGGGTAGGGTTGTCAAACTTTTTTGTTGTTGATTTGGGGAGGGTTGTGTGGGTTTTTATTGTGCACAAGGGATGGTAGTCCTCCTCTTTCTCCTCTGAGGAGCCTCCACTGGTAGATTTCAGCCCTTCAATGTCAGTGAAGAAGGATTGAACGTCTTTGTCTGAATATTCATCCAATTTCACAGGTGCGGGGTACTGTAACTACTACAGTGCATCTTTAAACAGTGTGGGCATCCTCTCCATTGCCAATACTCCATTCAGCTGAAGCAGACTGGTCGGGCTCTCTGCGTCCAGGAGCTGTCTGAATCCCTCAAAGAATCCCAGGCAGGTTCCAAGTCTGTACACCCTGGATCCCATGACTTGGATGAGCCCCGTGACACAGGACAGTTCCCAGTGAAAGAAGGAAGGAAGGAAGGAAAGAAGTCCAACACTGTAATTAATCCTCTCTTTGTCAAAGCATCCCTCTAAAAGAACTTAAGATGACCAGCTAGACCATTCTTAAATCCCCCACATTAGTTCCATTATCATTTTTTAAATCAGCTGTATAGGCCAGGGGTTAAGGGGATGGGTTTAAAGAAAATGGAGCCGTGTGTGAGAGAGAGGGAGAAAGATGTCCCTTTGTCCTGATGGTATGTGTTTGCTATGCCAGTGGCTGTCATTAATAGAGTCTCTATACTATAGTCACATGTATCTGAACTGTGATGCACAGAGATCTTGAGCAGCTGGGATTTAAAGGCATGGGACTACTTTATACAGGGTTGACTCATTGACAACAATCCCAATTGCAAAGACCTGTTCAAGTCTGCCGTATATCAGAATGAGGATCTATACAGTTTGGATGCTATTTTACAATTTCAGCTAGATAAAATAAAATGCTGAATCACCACAATGGCAGTCATTTTACGCACGTTTTAACACATTTACACATTTAAGTCATTTAGCAGACGCTCTTATCCAGAGCGACTTACAAATTGGTGCATTCACCTTATGACATCCAGTGGAACAGTAGTGCATCTAAATCTTTTAGGGGGGGGAGGGGGGGGGTGAGAGGGATTACTTTATCCTATCCTAGGTATTCCTTAAAGAGGTGGGGTTTCAGGTGTCTCCGGAAGGTGGTGATTGACTCCGCTGTCCTGGCGTCGTGAGGGAGTTTGTTCCACCATTGGGGGGCCAGAGCGGCGAACAGTTTTGACTGGGCTGAGCGGGAACTGTACTTCCTCAGTGGTAGGGAGGCGAGCAGGCCAGAGGTGGATGAACGCAGTGCCCTTGTTTGGGTGTAGGGCCTGATCAGAGCCTGGAGGTACTGAGGTGCCGTTCCCCTCACAGCTCCGTAGTCAAGCACCATGGTCTTGTAGCGGATGCGAGCTTCAACTGGAAGCCAGTGGAGAGAGCGGAGGAGCGGGGTGACGTGAGAGAACTTGGGAAGGTTGAACACCAGACGGGCTGCGGCGTTCTGGATGAGTTGTAGGGGTTTAATGGCACAGGCAGGGAGCCCAGCCAACAGCGAGTTGCAGTAATCCAGACGGGAGATGACAAGTGCCTGGATTAGGACCTGCGCCGCTTCCTGTGTGAGGCAGGGTCGTACTCTGCGGATGTTGTAGAGCATGAACCTACAGGAACGGGCCACCGCCTTGATGTTAGTTGAGAACGACAGGGTGTTGTCCAGGATCACGCCAAGGTTCTTAGCGCTCTGGGAGGAGGACACAATGGAGTTGTCAACCGTGATGGCGAGATCATGGAACGGGCAGTCCTTCCCCGGGAGGAAGAGCAGCTCCGTCTTGCCGAGGTTCAGCTTGAGGTGGTGATCCGTCATCCACACTGATATGTCTGCCAGACATGCAGAGATGCAATTCGCCACCTGGTCATCAGAAGGGGGAAAGGAGAAGATTAATTGTGTGTCGTCTGCATAGCAATGATAGGAGAGACCATGTGAGGTTATGACAGAGCCAAGTGACTTGGTGTATAGCGAGAATAGGAGAGGGCCCAGAACAGAGCCCTGGGGGACACCAGTGGTGAGAGCACGTGGTGTGGAGACGGATTCTCGCCACGCCACCTGGTAGGAGCGACCTGTCAGGTAGGACGCAATCCAAGCGTGGGCCGCGCCGGAGATGCCCAACTCGGAGAGGGTGGAGAGGAGGATCTGATGGTTCACAGTATCGAAGGCAGCCGATAGGTCTAGAAGGATGAGAGCAGAGGAGAGAGAGTTAGCTTTAGCAGTGCGGAGCGCCTCCGTGATACAGAGAAGAGCAGTCTCAGTTGAATGACTAGTCTTGAAACCTGACTGATTTGGATCAAGAAGGTCATTCTGAGAGAGATAGCGGGAGAGCTGGCCAAGGACGGCACGTTCAAGAGTTTTGGAGAGAAAAGAAAGAAGGGATACTGGTCTGTAGTTGTTGACATCGGAGGGATCGAGTGTAGGTTTTTTCAGAAGGGGTGCAACTCTCGCTCTCTTGAAGACGGAAGGGACGTAGCCAGCAGTCAGGGATGAGTTGATGAGCGAGGTGAGGTAAGGGAGAAGGTCTCCGGAAATGGTCTGGAGAAGAGAGGAGGGGATAGGGTCAAGCGGGCAGGTTGTTGGGCGGCCGGCCGTCACAAGACGCGAGATTTCATCTGGAGAGAGAGGGGAGAAAGAGGTCAGAGCACAGGGTAGGGCAGTGTGAGCAGAACCAGCGGTGTCGTTTGACTTAGCAAACGAGGATCGGATGTCGTCGACCTTCTTTTCAAAATGGTTGACGAAGTCATCTGCAGAGAGGGAGGAGGGGGGGGATGGGGAGGAGGATTCAGGAGGGAGGAGAAGGTGGCAAAGAGCTTCCTAGGGTTAGAGGCAGATGCTTGGAATTTAGAGTGGTAGAAAGTGGCTTTAGCAGCAGAGAGAGAAGAGGAAAATGTAGAGAGGAGGGAGTGAAAGGATGCCAGGTCCGCAGGGAGGCGAGTTTTCCTCCATTTCCGCTCGGCTGCCCGGAGCCCTGTTCTGTGAGCTCGCAATGAGTCGTCGAGCCACGGAGCGGGAGGGGAGGACCGAGCCGGCCTGGAGGATAGGGGACATAGAGAGTCAAAGGATGCAGAAAGGGAGGAGAGGAGGGTTGAGGAGGCAGAATCAGGAGATAGGTTGGAGAAGGTTTGAGCAGAGGGAAGAGATGATAGGATGGAAGAGGAGAGAGTAGCGGGGGAGAGAGAGCGAAGGTTGGGACGGCGCGATACCATCCGAGTAGGGGCAGTGTGGGAAGTGTTGGATGAGAGCGAGAGGGAAAAGGATACAAGGTAGTGGTCGGAGACTTGGAGGGGAGTTGTAATGAGGTTAGTGGAAGAACAGCATCTAGTAAAGATGAGGTCGAGCGTATTTCCTGCCTTGTGAGTAGGGGGGGAAGGTGAGAGGGTGAGGTCAAAAGAGGAGAGGAGTGGAAAGAAGGAGGCAGAGAGGAATGAGTCAAAGGTAGACGTGGGGAGGTTAAAGTCGCCCAGAACTGTGAGAGGTGAGCCGTCCTCAGGAAAGGAGCTTATCAAGGCATCAAGCTCATTGATGAACTCTCCGAGGGAACCTGGAGGGCGATAAATGATAAGGATGTTAAGCTTGAAAGGGCTGGTAACTGTGACAGCATGGAATTCAAAGGAGGCGATAGACAGATGGGTAAGGGGAGAAAGAGAGAATGACCACTTGGGAGAGATGAGGATCCCGGTGCCACCACCCCGCTGACCAGAAGCTCTCGGGGTGTGCGAGAACACGTGGGCAGACGAAGAGAGAGCAGTAGGAGTAGCAGTGTTGTCTGTGGTGATTTTAACCTCTGGCAATTCTATTGCACCAGGTGAATAAAACATAAATGTAAAATCACACCAATGTAGAACTTCAATACTTGTGTCTTAATGTTATCAGGCCATTGTACATACTGTACTCCATTTCTGACCTTTGGACAAGTGCTTGAAAGGCAAAACCTGTCTATACACCTGTTGGAAGTCGATCAGAATTTGTTCTAAAAGTTCAAATCAAAGTTTATTGCAGGCCTTCCGCAATGCCGGGGCGGCAGGGTAGCCTAGTGGTTAGAGCATTGGACTAGTAACCGGAAGGTTGCAAGTTCAAATCCCCGAGCTGACAAGGTACAAATCTGTCGTTCTGCCCCTGAACAGGCAGTTAACCCACTGTTCCTAGGCCGTCATTGAAAATAAGAATTTGTTCCTAACTTACTTGCCTAGTTAAATAAAGGTCAAATAAAAAATAAATAAAATGCCAAGTGCATGTCAGGTCCTGGCCAAGAGGGGCTGTGACTAAACTCAATTCAGTACAATAGATCCAACTACACCACCAAAAGCATAGGGAGCTCCGAATAACTCATAACAGGGGTTTGATTGGAAATACATGACAGGAAAATCAGAAGCAGGTAACGGTTCACACATTTATTTATATCCCAATTTCAGCTTCCATGAACCAAGTTAACTTTAGCTTAGCAAACCAAATGGAGGGAGGATATCACAAACAGACAATGAAATTAAAAAAACAGGTTTCAGTGGAGGGAAATCACTACACAACTCCAGTCATCATTCCATCAAAGTAACACTTAGCGAAACCAACGCTTCCAAAAGCACCTGCACCTGGGCAGCCACACCGCAAACAAAATATAGAAGGGTTATAAAGAGAGGGAAGCCAATCACATGTTTCAATTAATCAATCAGCTAACACACACTAAATTAGGAGCACCTGGCCCAAAGCATGCACAGTAATTAGGGTATTCGTCACACCTGTGACACATACTGTACACCCAGGAAGATCTTAAGCCTTATTCACTGAACTTCCTAAAAACAAGACACTTTGATAAAGCTATACTTTTTTGTAGCAGGTTGAGAGAATTAACATAGCAGGTTAGGAGAATTAGATTTTTAGGAAAGGGGTTAGGGATTGCGAAAAAATGCTCTCCTAACCTGCTGCAAAAAGTAACTTGTATCGAGATAGCGTGTTTTTAGGGAGTCCCCCTTGTTCACACTGCAGGCCTTAATGCTTGTTTTGTCATGTGACAAGTGTATGTAGACGGGAGAAATATTGTTTTCCAGCTGAGGTTAAACGCTGCAATTGTGGTGGTGAGCATGCGCCCAAATTCCTGAAGTGCCCTGTTAGGGTGAAGGAGACAGAGCTGGCCAGAGTAAGGGCTGTCCAACATGGCAATGAGAAGAGTGGAAGAAGGGAGTGACGCTGAAGAAACAAAGGTATTAGGATCGGAGACGTCAGTGAATGTTCCACGCCAACAGAGGGATCCTGACATGTTGCATGTTAAGAAAGTGATTTTTGTATTGTTTAGACAGTGGTTATAAACCGCACAGCACAAACAGAGAGGAAATCTGAGAAAATAGGAATCGTGAGTGTGGCCGAGCATTTTTTGGGGCTCAGGAAATCTATAGCAGAGGCATTCCAAGAAATTATTGCGATGAATTTGTGAGTGTATAGTATTTAGTGCTTCTTTTCCATGTAAAAATCCAAAAATATATTTATTTGATGGTCGAGCTATGATTTATTTATGGATATCACATGCTTATTTTGGTACAGTAGTCCACACATTTTCCGCTCTTTGGGATCAATTCAACCAATCACTTAATGTAAGAAAATGTACAGAGAAGACACATGATCAGAAGAGCAATGCAACAGATGTCCCAATGATCTGTCCTTCCTCCCAAAGTGTACACTTCTTCACTTAACTTCGCTGATTTGAAAGACAATGGCTAGTGTAAGACATTATGGAGGAAACTCCCACTAGCCGAAGCCTCCACCAATCCAATGCTTTTTTCATGGCCTTACAAAGGACTCTATATCATCAGCTGAGGGTAGAAGGACCAGAGTCCTGGATGAACATTGTTATATCTAGCAAAAACACTGTGATGTAAGAAGCGAGAAACAACATGATAATTGCAGACACACATAATATACTGTTTCGTAGTGTTCCTCTGATTGCTGCCTCGACATTGCAGTCACTTAACTCTATTGTCAAGGCTGACCTGGCTAATGTCATTCTTGTCTAAATGTTAACACTGTTTTATCACAACATGTTTGAAATGCATGTGCCATAGGGAGGCTTGCAACCTGATTGGGCATGCAGAGGGTTAGTGTTCACTAAAGTACAGTAGATACTGGCCAACTCATGAACCAACTATATTGCTCTGATGAAGAGCAGGGGAGGGAGAATGGCTTATGTGTAGGTCTTTTTCCATTCAGAATCCATGTCGTATTGAAAGTTACACTGTAAAGAATCAAGATTGTGCTTGATGACAGACAGTGCAATGTCAGATAAAATTGTACTGTCTAAGAATAACCCATTCACATGACTCATTCATCCTTGTGAGTTTTTTTCTCAATGAGAAGGTTACACCGGTCAACAAAAGAAGCATGTGGGTTACGACAATGCCATTGTGAAAGCCAATGCCTCAACTTTCCAATGGCTTTCGGGTATTCACACTCTTGATGGCCTCACGGCATCAGGTTCCCAGAGTCGGGGTTATCCCATGAAGAATTCAACAGGAAGGCTCACAGCAAACCACCAACTGTGACCCATGCTGTGTTTACCATCACAAGATCTCAACAGATCCGGTCAGAGAAAGGTGGAATGGTGATGTTATAAAGTCATCAGATAAATTGGTAACATTTTACTTAAAGACAACAGGTATGATCCTTCGTGATCTTTTATTATGCACTGTAAGACTTGTTAGACCCCTTTTTGATCCATCAACTCTACAAGGTCTAGGTTTGAACACCATGTATTGATACTGCTTATCAGCAGATTGCTACCTCACATAATTTTAAAACAGGAAACAGAAGATCAAGCACTATTGAAATTGTTGAAAGAACTGGAATAATTTAGGAAACAATGAATTGGATGAATGAAATAAAGATATGAATGAAATAAAGATGTTCGAAAAAGATAAAACTATAATTCCCCCAAAAATGTCACACAAACTAAACAAAAATGCCATCAATTTCCCCTTGCTCTAATGGTGAAACATCTATCATTGTATGCAGACAGTCACCCCCTCATCCCCTATCCTCAGATTACCCTATGTGACCATTTATTCCTTACCTTACCCTTTTGTCATATTATTATTATAAAACGTTTTAATCTTTATTTATTCAGGCGAATCAACTAAGAACAAATTCTTGTTTAAAATGACGGCCTGGCCAGTGACGACTTGGAATTGCTGTGTAAAAAATTAAATAGCTCAAAAATACATTGAAATCACAGGACAAGACAGACATCACGACACAGAACGACAGGGACATATGACAAACACAAAAGTCAATGCGGAACAGTTAGAGCACAAGGAGAACAGATATCACAACACAGTGGGGCAGAAATACATGGCAACAACACAACATTTATTAAAAACAGTCAGCATAGATAGTAAACAGTCAGCAATACATTTTTGATAGAATATCAGGCGGGCCTACAGTATCTATAAGAACAACGTAAAGCGTACATGGGAATGTTCATCATTTAATTGTATTTGATAGAATAACACGTTAGTGTCCATGAATGACGTGATTCGGCAGAGTTACAAGTTAATATCAGTGAGGATGACTATGAATGACATTATTAGATAGGGTAACAAGTACAGGTGTCAGAGAACATTTCTGTGAGGGATTTCTTAAAGGCTCAAAGACCCTTTTCTCAAGTTTGAACCTTTCTTGCAGCTCGTGCAGTCAATGGCTGCAGCAAACTGAAAAGGATGGGAGAGTTTGAAGAATCTTTAACTGAATGTGACGGGCAGATCCGGTGTTGTAAGTAGAGGAGGAGCTATGTACCAAAAATTGAAGGCAGTTAACAGATGAGTATTTCATCATTACCTTAGTTGTGCTCGAATGACCCTTGGGGCACTGTCGTCTTTTTTACTACTAGTTGACATCACAGTGATTCTGGGATTGTCTCATGAGTGGAGATACCATCATGTTCCAAGAACATTATGGTCAGTCTATAACATCACAGTCTGTATGCCTGAAGTACACTCACATGCACGCACGTGCACACATACACATACATACATACACAAACACATACATACACAAATCTTAAAATGTTTCTGACATAACTTGTGTCTGTTTGTGTCGATGTGTGGTTATCAAATTTCACTGTTATGAAAAGAATGACCCTCATAATGGCATTCTTCTCATACAGACAGACAGCTGACATTGCACTGACTCCAGACAGACAGACAGCCAGCCAGCTGACGTTGCTCTGACTCCAGACAGACAGACAGACAGACAGACAGACAGACAGACAGACAGACAGACAGACAGACAGACAGACAGCTGACATTGCACTGACTCCAGACAGACAGACAGACAGACAGACAGACAGACAGACAGACAGACATTGCACTGACTCCAGACAGACAGACAGACAGACAGACAGGCAGGCAGGCAGGCAGGCAGGCAGACAGGCAGCTGACGTTGCACTGACTCCAGACAGACAGACAACCAGCCAGCTGACGTTGCACTGACTCTCATCCCCAGAGTTACATGGTCGTGTCCCAAATGGCACCCTAATTCCTTTATAGTGCACCACTTGTGTTTAAAAGTAGTACACTAAATAGTGTCATTTGGGTTGCACACTAAATCTCTAAAGTGCTAAACACTAACAAATAGTGGAGAAGATAGAGAGTAACAGGCTATGGGGTTGAGTTGGTCAATTGAGAAGATCAATTGAAATATAATTTTAAAAAATTTCAATCCGTGAGCTTCCTGAATCGACAAAGTTCAAATTTGAGACCGGCAAGTCGAGCTGTGGCAGAGGGGGATAGAGGCTAAATGCACTGAGTATGAGTTAAACCCTGGACCACAAACTGAGACAGGAAGCAAGGAGTATATCAATAGAGATAGAATGTTGAAATGAAAAACACACGTTTGAGAAATAATCACACATACAAGCACAATCTATCTCATTCTCTAGTTCTCTGTAGTCCAGTTACACATACAGTACTCACCCACTCATTCCAGGTCTCTCTTTCTCTCTAGCTCTCTTCCTATCTCTCTCTCTCTAGCTCTCTCTCTCCCTAGCTCTCTCTCTCTCTCTCTCTCCCTAGATCTCTCTCTCCCTAGCTCACTCTCTCTACCGTTTCTCTCTCTCTACCGCTCTACCCTTCTCACTCTTTCTCACACACATATAGACACACACACACACACACACAGAGAGAGACAGCGCCCTGTCTGTTTCAGAGGGCACATGATTGCCACTGTGAGAGAGAGAGAGAGAGAGAGAGAGAGAGAGAGAGAGAGCTATTGTATGTCCTTGAGACACCTGACAGTGCATGGTCATCAGAGCAGGTGCTGAGGCTACATGGGGACAGGGAGGGAGGGAGGGAGGGAGGCAGGGAGGGAGGGAGTGAGGCAGGGAGGGAGGGAGTGAGGTAGGGAGTGAGGCAGGGAGGCAGGGAGGGAGGCAGAGAGGGAAGCCTTGGGTCTTCCTACCAGGCTCCAACAGACATTGATACCAATGTCTATGTCTACCTCTCAATGGTCGGGAGAGGTCACAGTGACTCAGCTTTCATTAAAGGGTTAGATAGGGGATTAGGGGGTTCAGAACATGAAGTGAAATTAAGCAAAAAGTGCAACCTATAATTCAGTGGAAAGATCAAATTAGTGTCACACAGCAATGCTACAATAGGCCTACAGTAGGATATATCTGTATCACAAAAGTAAATACAAATGTTAACGAGCTATAGCATATAGCCTATAATGCCTAGGCTACCTACTATCATGACTGTCATAGGCCTACAAAGCAATAATGGCATCATTGAAACAGCTTGCCCAAGTCAAATAGTCTTCCATAATTAACTATGTGTGGAACTTATTCAGGCAGACCATATAGACCTACACTCGTGGCCAGTTTATTAGGTACATCACCCCGTTCACTAAAATGGTTCGTTCCTACAGACCCAATGAGTCATGTGGCCGTGGCTTGCTATATAAAGCAAGAAGACTGGCATCGAGCCATTCAGTTACTGTTTGATTGAACGTTAGAATGGGCAATACGAGTGACCTAAGCAAATTTGAGCTTAGTATGATCGTCGGTGCCAGGCGTGCTGGTTCCAGTTTCTCAGAAATGGCCAGCCTCCTGGGCTTTTCACACAAGACAGTGTCTAGGGTTTACCAAGAATGGTACGACAAACAAAAAACATCCAGTCAGCTGCAGCCCCGTGAGAGTGAAAACAGCTTGTTGATGAGAGAGGTTGAAGGAGAATGGCAAGAATCGTGCAAGATAACAGGTGGGCCAGAAATAGGCAAATAATGGTGCAGTACAACAGTGGTGTGAAGGAACGACATCTCAGAGCGCACAACTCGTCAGTCCATGTCACAGATGGGCTATTGCAGCAGACGACCACACCGCTCAGCTAAAAACAAGAGGAAGCGGCTCCAATGGGTACGCGATTACCAACACTGGACAATTGTGGTGTGGAAAAATATTGGCTGATTCGACGTTGCGTCATGCTGATGGCAGAGTCAGGATTTGGCGTAAACAGCATAAGTCCATGCCCGTCCTACCTGCTGTCAACAGTACAGGCTGGTGGCGGTGGTGTAATCGTGCGGGAATGTTTTCCTGGCACACATTAGGTCTCCTGATACCAATTGAGCAACGTTTGAATGCCATAGCGTATCTGAACATTGTCGTTGAGCAGGTGAATCCCATGGCTACTATCATTATTTGACCCTGCTGGTCATCTATGAACGTTTGAACATCTTGGTCATCTACTGTTATAATCTCAACCCGGCACAGCCAGAAGAGAACTGGCCACCCCTCAGAGCCTGGTTCCTCTCTAGGTTTCTTCCTAGGTTCCTGCCTTGCTAGGGAGTTTTTCCTAGCCACCGTGCTTCTACATCTGCATTGCTTGCTGTTTGGGGTTTAACGCTGGGTTTCTGAAAAGCACTTTGTGACATCAGCTGATGTAAAAAGGGCTTTAGAAATACATTTGATTGATACAGGGGGATCTGACCCGGTACTAGATGGATGTACCTAATAAACTGGCCACGGAGTTTATTGTAGGCTATAACGGATGGAAATAATGTCACTGATTGATTGCATACCTGGCTACTGTAGTTACATTGTTGTATCTTCAGCAAGGCAAGCAGCACACGAGTTCAGATTGAATTTAGTGGTGATGACCCACAATGCCCTTCACCCTGTGTAGGCTACATTTATTGAATTAAAACAGCATGTAGGCCTATGTCTATTCCACATACCTAATTACAAGTTGTAGGTACAATAGGACAATCACAAGTCAGTCCTAATAGATAGGCTACAGTATAGGCACATTCTACCCACCCCCCTTCTAGTGAAGGATCTAATAAGGGGTTAGTCGTAGTAGAACATACCAAGTGAAAATAGGGGGGATCAGGAAAAATGTCAAACAATTATTTCGTTTATCCTGCGCATTCACGATGGTAATGAATATAATTATACCATCATAAATCATCCGTAATGTACAAAGAGATAAATTGAGCAAAAAGTAATGTAAATTTGGATCAAACATTTATAAACAAAGGAACCAAGCACCCCTATTACCGCGCTGGATGTATTTCTAAATCCTAGAAGAGGCGAAGCACTTGTGTCTGTTTCATACAACACCACAGCGGCGATACAGCACCATATACGCATTAGCCTACAAGTGATGATGTCTGCCCCGTGTATGTGCTTCTGTCACAATTTCATTCCTTGATACGCATCATTCTGAAAAGGACCAACATCCCCATCTTACTGAAGACGACTAAAGGTACATTTCATTTAAAATGAATAGATGTGTTGGTCTGAATAGGGTGGCAATGCGCAGGATGTGGCCAGGGAGTGTATGATGAAATACCCCACAGGGATGGCACGGAGAAGAGAGATGGGTTGGGCGGGGAGTGAGGAATTCATTGATGTTCATTCCTAGAACAAATTGTATCTTGAATACACAATAGCTCATATGGTGCCAGGTATGGTCCATTGCTTCTTCGGCATTTATGCATTTAATCATGTTTTTTTCTCAACCACACATGCATAGCATATCTAATAGCTTAATTTAGCCTTTATAGCGGAATGTGCCATACAGTGGGCTATTCAATAAGAACATGGAACTATTTCCTATTCATAATACATGGAAATGCACATGCACATTAATACAGTAGTCAAATTGTATTATAAAGACAACATGAATACCGGTAGGTTTTATCTTTCTGTGTGCTATAGCTACAGACTATTCCAGCTGCACCCTAAAAGGAATTTAACATTTTCAGACTATTAGGCCTATCATTTACGTTTATTTGCTGATGAAATTACGGCCATGCTTTTAAAACGAGGCTAATCTGAAAGTGGCCACAGGAAATCTATTAATCGCTTAAACCACTTGTCGGTGAAAGGCAATACATAGGCTGCTACAATCTGCACCATGGTAACGTTGTTTCATTGTGGTCTTATTTTACTCACAATGTGGAAAACTATGGCCGAATTGTAATCACATTACACCTATCATACTAATACATTTAGGGCTATATTCTGGGTCGTTTTTCTATTTTTTTTCGTTTATAGGTTTTCTCTGCTCTCACGTTGAGCTGCGATTACAACGAGTGTTTGGGTTCGTATGCAAATTACCTCGTGCTCTGCGTCAATTATTTGGGCGCGCTGATACGGAATCGTCTCCAGAGATAGCGATGGCCTTTCCATGTTTTGGTAATGCGTCAAAGTAACCAATCAATAGACAATGGCATCAAAAGATTTTGGTCACATTTGTCTTATTATTTCCTTGTGACAAAAATATGATTTGAAAAAAAATATTTGAATTATAAACAGAAATACAAAGAATACTATTGAATCATTATATCGTTTATCCTCAACAACTGCCCATGGCAAGTTTTCTAAGAAGCGTACACACAGGTTGGACATCATCCAGACTATACCATTTCTGTCTGATGAAAGATATTAGGGGTGATTATATTCAATTCAAGTGTGATCATACAGCACACAGTATATAGAGAACGGAAACTTTTTTTTTACACACAGACAGACACCCCCCTTACTTCCTTCCTCCCTCCTCTTTATCTCTTCTCTTCTCTTTCTCTCAGTAAATACAGAAACCATCATTCTTTCTATGTGCATCAGAGAGTGGTGATATCACCAATACTCACTCTCATTCTGCCTTTACTGGAATTATGGATATTATACACTAGGATTTTGTTTGCTTTCCTTTTGGCATTCGCTGATAATGAAGAAAATATCAATATTGTAGCCTAATGTTCATAAAACGGGTCTTGTGTCAACATCTAATAATTATGACAACCCCACTCTGTTCGCTCTGAAATAATGAATATTGAATTTTGAATATGAGTACAATACCCTAAATCATTTATTTTTCTTTCCTGCCCCAAGCTTTTGGTGATAATGAAGAAATAAACAACTCCTTCACAATCCTCCATCACACACCTCCAAGATAGAGTCTTTATCCAACAGTCCACCTTTAAGCCCTCAGAACTACCAGAACTGAACTGCCTCCTGCTACCAGCCCAAAGACATTCTGCCCCACGCCCTGGTCTGCTTTATCAAATGCCCAAAAACAGCAAGGCCGTCAAGAGAGAGCTTGACGACGATGTCACAGAGTCTGTCAGAGACCTGCTATCCAATGAGGACACGTGTGATGATTCCTTCAAGAAGAGCTCGCTGATTGTGGGTGGCGACGGAGGTGATGGGGAAGGAAAGGACCTTAATGGAGACATGGACGTGGAGGATGGAGGCTCGGACGCAGAGGATGATGCAGCGAGACCAGCCTGGAACAGCAAGCTGCAGTACATCCTGGCCCAGGTGGGCTTCTCTGTAGGCCTGGGCAATGTCTGGAGATTCCCCTACCTGTGTCAGAAGAACGGAGGGGGTGAGTGGCTGTTGTGCTTATAGTTTAAGGTATGGAAGTCGCCTGCCATTATGGTTAGGATTTGGGAAGGTTAGCCTGCCCCATTGTGTGTGTGTGTGTGTGTGTGTGTGTATGTTAAGTGTGTGAACCTCCTGTTGTGTTGTGGTGCACGTCTGTCAAAACCAGACTGTGACCTTGGTGATCAGAGCTCTCAAGATCAACATTACAGTGGTCACATGACTGTCTGAGTCTGTCTCTGTCTCTCCTCTTTCAATAACCTAGTAACAACCACCAAATAACACAATGATAACCATGCTGCAACAAGCAACAATAACAGCACACAATACTAGCAAACCCCCCTAAATAACCCTTATTCTAACCACACAGCAACAACCAATGACAAATAAAATCTGAAGTTTATTGGTTGTGTACACAGATTTGCAGATGCTGTACCAGGTGCAGCGAGATGCTTGTGTTCCTAGCTCTAACAGTGCAGTAATACCTAATGCTTGTGTTCCTAGCTCCAACAGTGCAGTAATACCTAATGCTTGTGTTTCTAGCTCCAACAGGGCAGTAATACCTAATGCTTGTGTTTCTAGCTCCAATAGGGCAGTAATACCTAATGCTTGTGTTTCTAGCTCCAACAGGGCAGTAATACCTCATGCTTGTGTTTCTAGCTCCAACAGGGCAGTAATACCTAATGCTTGTGTTTCTAGCTCCAACATGGCAGTAATACCTAATGCTTGTGTTCCTAGCTCCAACAGGGCAGTAATACCTCATGCTTGTGTTTCTAGCTCCAACAGGGCAGTAATACCTACTGCTTGTGTTTCTAGCTCCAACAGGGCAGTAATATCTAATGCTTGTGTTTCTAGCTCCAACAGGGCAGTAATACCTAATGATTGTGTTTCTAGCTCCAACAGGGCAGTAATACCTAATGCTTGTGTTTCTAGCTCCAACAGGGCAGTAATACCTAATGCTTGTGTTTCTAGCTCCAACAGGGCAGTAATACCTAATGCTTGTGTTCCTAGCTCCAACAGGGCAGTCATACCTCATGCTTGTGTTTCTAGCTCCAACAGGGCAGTACTACCTAGCAATAAATCAATAAATACACACATAACCCAGAAAAATAAAATAAATAAATCAAAACATGTCAAAAGTATTTTATTTGTCACATGCACTGAACACAACTGGTGAAGACTTTATCGCGAACCACTTGCTTACGAGCCTCCCAACGAGATATATTTCAATCGACTCATTTCCTTATATGAACTGTAACTCAGTAAATGTTTTCAATGAATGCATGTTGCGTTTATATTGTTTCTCAGTGTATATTAAAATGTCAGGTCTCTATATCTATCATCTACCCTCAACCCCGGAAGAAAGTGATTGCAATACTTTTTTTCTGTTAGCCCAAAAGGCAAGCCAGTCAAAAGCACACATTGTTTTGAAACTGTAGCTTATTGAAAGATGTGATATCCTTATTTCTCATTCACCATCAGTGACTTTAGACTTGACAGAATATCAGAATATTTGTGAAAAGCAAAACAGTTAAAGGCTTCGAAGTTTGGTTTTTATGCAAATAATGTACTGGAAATAGATTTTATTCATCTCTTTCAGTTACTTGGCTCTAGCAGTAAAAATGCAACCACCATTTCCTGTAAACAAAGGTTTTTGTAATCTCTCTCATGTACCATGTGTCTGTCTACCAGTTGCAGTCTCATCTCTTCTGAGGATGTTCGGATTCCCTGAGAGTAACAGACACAGACAGATCCTATTTTACAGACCTGTGCTATTATGGGCTGTGTCTTAGTCATTCTCCCTCAAGGTGTCTGTAAAGAATATACAGTTGAAGTCGGAAGTTTACATACACCTTAGCCAAATACAATTAAACTCAGTTTTTCACAATTCCTGACATTTAATCCAAGTAAAAATTCCCTGTTTTAGGATCACCACTTTATTTTAAGAATGTAAAATGTCAGAATAATAGTAGAGAGAATTATTTATTTCAGCTTTTATTTATTTCATCACATTCCCATTGGGTCAGAAGTCTACATTCACTCAATTAGTATTTGTTAGCATTGCCTTTAAATTGTTTAACTTGGGTCAAACGTTTCAGGTAGCCTTCCACAAGCTTCCCACAATAAGCTGGGTGAATTTTGGCCCATTTCTACTGACAGAGCTGATGTAACTGAGTCAGGTTCGTAGGCCTCCTTGCTCGCACATGCTTTTTCAGTTCTGCCCACAAATTTTCTATAGGATTGAGGTCAGGACTTTGTGATGGCCACTCCAATACCTTGACTTTGTTGTCCTTAAGCCATTTTGCCACAACTTTGGAAGTATGCTTGGGATCATTGTCCATTTGGAAGACCCATTTGCGACCAAGCTTTAACTTCCTGACTGATGTCTTGAGATGTTGCTTCAATATATCCACATCATTTTCCTTCCTCATGCCATCTATTTTGTGGTTGGGATGGTGTTCAACAGTCCCACCTCAAAACCTGGTCATTATGGCCAAACAGTTCTATTCCCCAGACGACATTTCTCCATGAGGCTTCATCTGGCTTTTTTTGCGGTTTTGGAGCAGTGGCTTCATCTTTGCTGAGCGGCTTTTCAGGTTATGTCGATATAGGACTCATTTGACTGTTTCCTCCAGCATCGTCTCAAGGTCCTTTGCTGTTATTCTGGGATTGATTTGCACTTTTCGCACCAAAGTATGTTCATCTCTAGGAGACAGAACACGTCTCCTTCCTGTGTTTATACTTGTGTACTATTGTTTGTACAGATGAACGTAGTACCTTTAGGCATGTTTAAATTGCTCCCATGGATGAACCAGACTTGTGGAGGTCCACAAAATTTTCTGAGGTCTTGGCTGATTTCTTTTGATTTTCCCATGATGTCAAGCAAAGAGGCACTGAGTTTGAAGGTAGGCCTTGAAATACATCCACAGCTACACCTCCATTTCACTCAAATGATGTCAATTAGCCTATCAGAAGCTTCTAAAGCCATGACGTTATTTTCTGGAATTGTCCAAGCTGTTTAAAGGCACATTCAGCTTAGTGTATGTAAACTTCTGACCCACTGGAATTGTGATACAGTGAATTATAAGTCAAATAATCTGTCTGTAAATAATTGTTGGAATAATTACTTGTGTAATGCACAAAGTAGATGTCCTAACCGACTTGCCAAAACTATAGTTTGTTCACAAGAAATTTGTGGAGTGGTTGAAAAACTAGTTTTAATGACTCCAACCTAAGTGTATCTAAACTTCAACTTCAACTGTAAAGAATGTCATCATTATGATTCCAGTAGCCACAGAACAATTTGTGTCATCTAAGACCTGAGTATCTTTCCAGATCAGTTTGCGTAATCTGAGACCTGAGTATTTTTCCAGATCAGTTTGGGTAATCTGAGACCTCAGTATCTTTCCAGATCAGTTTGGGTAATCTGAGACCTGAGTATTTTTCCAGATCAATTTGGGTAATCTGAGGTATCTTTCCAGATCAGTTTGGGTAATCTGAGACCTGAGTATTTTTCCAGATCAGATCTGAGATCAGTTTGGGTAATCTGAGGCCTGAGGCAGTTTGGGTAATCTGAGGTAGTATTTTCCAGATCAGTTTGGGTAATCTAAAACCTGAGTTTCTTTCCAGATTTTTCAGAAAATCTAGGCCTGAGTATTTTTCCAGATCAGTTTGGGTAATCTAAAACCTGAGTTTCTTTCCAGATCAAAATACTTATGTGGACACACAGAAAAACTGGTGTGGTGGGAAGTCACTACATGGTGTGTGTGTTTGTTTGTGTGTGTAGCTGCGTGTGTGTGTGTGCGTGTTTGTTTGTGTGTGTGTGGCTGCGTGCACACAGAGTGTGTGTTCGCAACATGCTCATGTGTTTGTATGTTTGTGTGTGACATAGTTCTGACCCTGTGTGTGTTGGTTCTTCTCCACAGGGGCGTACCTGGTTCCCTACCTCATTCTGCTGATTGTGATTGGCATCCCCCTGTTCTTCCTGGAGCTGTCAGTGGGGCAGCGGATCCGCAGGGGCAGCATCGGGGTGTGGAACTACATCAGTCCTCGCCTGGGGGGCATCGGTTTCGCCAGCTGTGTGGTGAGTGAAGTTAGCTTCACCGCTACTAAGACTGTGGGTGTAGCACATGGGCATGTGTGAAACTTACTCCTCAGCCTGTCCCCACTTGCACCAGAGAATAGCTAGCATTTTATGTGGTGCCGACTGGTAAGATGCTTCGGGAGATTGTGTGCTAGCAAAGCAGAGGTCCTGGGTTCTAGTCGACTCAGGAGGAAGCGGTACTCGCTAAGCAAGCAGCGTGACGTCCTTTATATGGCCACCATACACATTTCCTTAGAATAAAGGGAAAAGCACACAGGACTGTTTCTTTCTGCTTCACAAGCGAACACACACACTTTTTCTTTAAACCCATACCCTTAGCATCCTTCTATGGTAATGAATTGAAAGATGACTAGACAAGTCTTCTCCATGTCATCTCAGCCAGTATAAACTACTTCCATGAGTCATTGTGTTCCGGTCTCTGTTTCTTAATGGCCGCAACGCAGTGGAGATAATTTGATTAGCCAGGTTAGAGCAGAAGGAATTCTGGGTACTGAATAGATCACGTGTCACCAACACCTTTCTGTGAACTAACTGGCAGCATGTGTCAACCATGATAACACCATCAACCATGATAACACTGCCAACTATGATAACACTGCCAACCATGAAAACATTGCTAACCATGATAACACTGCCAACCATGATAGTATGTGCTGTTTGAGGATGGTTTAAATGTAGTCGTTTGACAGGTGGTAGCATGTTAAACTGATTTTGTTGAACTAGTGTGTCGCCTTCACTTGCTCCGTTAGGGTCGCTAGAAAACTCATTAAGACAAATGCATTTATAATAAGCACCATATCGATAACGTTTGATTGATTGATTTGAGTGAGTGATGTGCGTTTATTAGGTAGTGATGATTTAGATTGTGTGTTTTAAACACTTAACCTGTTTCTGTACTGCAGGTGTGTTTCTTTGTGGCCCTCTACTACAATGTGATTATAGGGTGGAGTCTCTTCTACTTTTCCCAGTCCTTCCAGCAGCCTCTGCCATGGCACGAGTGTCCCCTGGTCAAGAACAAAACCACTACGTGTAAGACACACACACACCCTCATCACCCATCACATGCTCACACCTTCACGACACACGAGGCAATAACTACCCTAATGAGTGTCTCTTAATAACTAGCTTACAAGTTCACATAAAGTGTGTGATAAAGCCATGGTGCTTATACCACCCAGTGACAGCAATACAGTAAGCCATTAGCCATACTGTACATTCACAGTAGTCCATTATAAAGTGTGTTCTACTGAGTGAGGTGACCACAGAAACTCAACTCCAGGTGTTCTGCACCTGTTTCATCAGTAACATGTTGTCCCTCCTCCCTCCAGACGTAGTGCCTGAGTGTGAGAAGAGCTCGGCCACCACCTACTACTGGTACCGTGAGGCTCTGAACATCTCTGACTCCATCTCTGAGAGTGGAGGCCTCAACTGGAGGATGACCATCTGTCTGCTGGCTGCCTGGTCCATGGTCTGCCTCGCCATGATCAAGGGCATCCAGTCCTCTGGGAAGGTGAGTGAGTGAGTGAGTGAGAGAGAGAGAGAGAGAGAGAGAGAGAGAGAGAGAGAGAGAGAGAGAGACGATGGGAAATTGACCTAAGTCTGCAAAAGTAAGACAGAGAGAGCAGGTGAAAGAAAAAAAGCTTGCTAGATAGTTACTGTTGTCGTGTCTTTGGCTATGCCGGATTAAGGGATATGACATGCTATTCTATAAAATAATTTATCCGTAATTAATATCACCGGATTGAGCTAATCATGTAAATGTAATTAACTAGAGAGGCGGGGCACCACAAAATAATATTTATAGAGCCATTATCTTCCGAGTAAACTCTTAAAGACCTAGTAATATTTTACATCAATAGCAGTCAATATTAATCGTCACCTTAATTCAGTCTCAAGTTCTTGGTCATCTTCACGAACCCTGGCTAAAAAGTTGAATCAGCAATACAAAATTGGGTTGAATTATTTATTTACTAAATACCTAACTAATCACACAGAATTACACATACACATAATTAATCATAACTTGATTACAAATTACGTTATAAAGGAAAACGTCCCTAGTGGGCGGAACAGATATGACAGCTTGTTACACAAAAGAAAAGGGGCTGGGTTTGAGTGAAAGAGCGGGAAGACTGAGGAACAAAGGGCGAAGCTGTGCTATCGTAAATACAGTATCTTATGCATTCTAAATTACCGCCCATTTGGAAAAGGAAAATGTAATAAATATTTACTCTGAGCTGCGCTTCGGTAGGTTGGTGGTAGATGGAAGGCCGTGTTGCCCAACCAAGTCCTTTGAAGAATGTCTCCGGGTATGGATACGTTGTAGTAACGTTGTTGTGTGGTAGATACTCTGTCTGTTCCTTCCTAACCTGCGTTTGCAGCTGTTGTTGCTAACTCAACGGCTAGGAGCTATCACTTCTGTAGTGAATAAGAGTTCAAAGTTCATACCATTCGCAACCAAAGCTCACACTGATGTTGGCTTCGTTCTGTAGTTATTATCTGAACCATTCTGACATCGGACCGTCGTCCTCACATCCTCGTAACCGGAGGTTATATTGTCGTCAAATCCATTTGAATCCCACTTTGTAATACAAAAAAATATGGAAAAAGTCAAGTGGTGTGAATACTTCCTGAAAGCACTGGATCTTGAACATTGTCATTCTCTTTAGATTGCTACACAGTTTGGGGTGACTGCTGTTACCATACAAATATTATTGGCTGATTTGACTATGATCTGTAGTATTTTGGGCAAATGTAGATTAGACCTATTTCATATCACTCCAAGGAATGTTTACCGGCAGCAACCTACTAATGTACATATACTGTAAAATACCAATTTTACATCTGTTCTGAATGTATAAGATTACATATAAAATGGCTACCGTGCAGTGGTTAGTCACATGTGCTGAATAAAATAGGTGTAGACCTTAGTGAAATGCTTACTTACGAGCCCCTAACCAACAATGCAGTTTTAAAAAGACAAGAATAAGAAATAAAAGTAGCAAGTAATTAAAGAGCAGCAGTAAAATAACAATAGCAAAACTAGATACAGGGGGGTACCGGTATAGAGTCAATGTGCAGGGGCACCGGTTAGTTGAGGTAATATGTATATGTAGGTAGAGTTATTAAAGTGACTATGCATAGATGATAACAACATAGAGTATCAGCAATGCAATTATTCTGGGTAGCCATTTGATTAGATGTTCAGGAGTCTTATGGCTTGGGGGTAGAAGCTGTTTAGAAGTCTCTTGGACTTAGACTTGATGCTCCGGTACCGCTTGCCGTGCGGTAGCAGAGAGAACAGTCTATGACTAGGGTGGCTGGGGTCTTTGACAATTTTTATGGCCTTCCTTTGACACCACCTGGTATAGAGGTCCTGGATGGCAGGAAGCTTGGCCCCAGTGATGTACTGGGCCATTCGCACTACCCTCTATAGTGCCTTGCGGTCGGAGGCAGTGATGCAACCAATGCAATGCTCTCGATGGTGCAGCTGTAGAACCTTTTGAGGATCTGAGTATCCATGCCAAATATTTTCAGTCTCCTGAGGGGGAATAAGTTTTGTGCCCTCTTCAGCCAGTAGTTTTGAAAGCGGTGCTCACCAACCAAAACAGGTCCTTGTTTTTTTGTGTACTATGTCATCCAATTGTGTACTACCTCATCTATTTTGTATATGTTACATCCTGCAATTTATATATATTTTTACAATTCGTACAATATGTTATGAATTTGGTGTGCTTAAAGGAGAAGTAACTTTTTATTTTTTTAACCAAATCTACATTTTTAATGAAAATGTCATGTTATAGAATAGTCCATACACCTTTTCTGTATATGAGTCGCGCAAAAGGGAATATAACATTGCGGATAAAGTTTGGAATGACATAATTTAATGTGTAGAACATCTAAAAACCTGCAATCACAATGCTGAGATCTTTTCAGTTTCTAAAACAATGTATTTGGGTGTTTTCGGGGGCCTTTGTTCATGTTTTTATGGAGCCCTGATACAACAACGAGGATGAGGAAGTGATTTGCTGTTTGGGGTAAGTTTCTTAAAAACATGTGAAATCACAAAAGAAGGTGTCTGGACCCTTCTTTAACGTGCCATTGATGTCAAAAATAGAGATTTGTTTGTAAAAAATGAAAATTCTCCTTTAAGATCCCGGACTGCCTCTAACAATGAACAAGTGTGAGGCCCTCTTTGGACCCCACAACGGTCTCGATGGCCTTTTAAGTTGGAGAGAGAGTGGAAATGGCTATGAGCTTTCCTTTCCACTCCTAGTGAAGGGACTAGAGCAGGAGAACCTTTGAAGCTTTGCCACACAAAAGAATATTAATGTCCCTCTCGCCCCTCGTTTACAAAAGCCTATTCCTAGGAGTATCCCCACTGGGATCTACATTTTCTTTTTACTTTCTGTGTGTGGGTATGAGGGTGCAAGAAAGGCCGAGGGAGAGAGGGAAGCAGACCGGTTGCCATGGTTTTATGCTCTCTTTTGCATGATTGTTAGGAGTGTACTCACAAAAAAAGAAACTGAGGGAGAAAAGAAATAACATTTAGCTGATTGTGTGGTGAAGAGGGAGTGTACTGAATGGCTGGGTACTAAATGGCTCATTCATTTTGCACTCAAAATCTACTTTTTGCTCGCATTGTTGACATAAAATGATGTGGAGCTACAAAAGAACGCATCAAAGTAAAATCACCATTATGGCAAGTTTGAGTTGCCGTAACGATAGATAGTGATGGAGGAAAAAATATCCATTCAGTTGCATATCGCAAATATTCATTTGGAGGATATTATATCGATACTTTCACTCCCAAGTATGAATTTGTAAAAACATTATTTATTTTTTCCAGGTAGCGTTACCCTGCACTAGTCGGCTGTACCTGCGCCAAAACTCCTGTATTTTTCATCCTATAGCTTGTTCTCCAGCTAGCTAGTTAACGTGTTTTCAGCACTTTAATTTCCATGACTGATCAAAAATAATAATATTTAACCTTTATTTTGACAGGGAGTCAATTCTGAAACCATACACATCTAAATAAAATACACACATTAACTACACATCCACATTAAAATACACACTAACTACACATCCTCATTAAAATGCACACATTAACTACACATCCACATTAAAATGTACACGTTAACTACACATCCACATTAAAATACACACATTAACTACACATCCACATTAAAATACACACATTAACTACACATCTAAATAAAATACACACATTAACTACACATCCACATTAAAATACACATTATTAAATACATTCATGACAAACAAACACATTCTTCAGTAAAAAGGTCCCCTAACAACAGTCTGAAGTTCCCTACAGGCACCAATTCCTCCCATTTTAAAGTGCATTGGAGATCAATCCACATGTAAGGTGCAAAAAAAAAATGAAGGCATATCTAAGGGCTCAAAGGACCCTCCAGAGTTAGCCATCCCTGAGATCAGGTCTGGGAGCTCGTACGTCTGCAGGTTAAATAAAGTAAGGAATGGTGGAAGTGTATGCAGTAGGGCTTTATAAACAAAAACAACTGCAATGCATTGATCTAGTAGACTTCAAAGAGGGCCGGCCTACTTTCTGATACAGAATGCAGTGATGTGTGCTGAACCTATCCCATGGCCCGAAGGGAAATGGAGCTTAAACCGTTACAGCATCAGGTGGTGTCATTTTAACATCTAGTCTAAGCTTAGGCATTCAGGTGGTGTCATTTTAACATCTAGTCTAAGCTTAGGCATTCAGGTGGTGTGATTTTAACATCTATTCTAAGCTTAGGCATTAAGGTGGTGTGATTTTAACATCTAGTCTTAGCTTAGGCATTCAGGTGGTGTGATTTTAACATCTAGTCTAAGCTTAGGCATTCAGGTGGTGTCATTTTAACATCTAGTCTAAGCTTAGGCATTCAGATGGTGTGATTTTAACATCTAGTCTAAGCTTAGGCATTAAGGTGGTGTGATTTTAACATCTAGTCTAAGCTTAGGCATTCAGGTGGTGTGATTTTAACACCTTGTCTAAGCTTAGGCATTAAGGTGGTGTGATTTTAACATCTAGTCTAAGCTTAAGCATTCAGCTGGTGTGATGTTAACACCTTGTCTAAGCTTAGGCATTCACAACTGTTTGACCAGCGCAGGATTAAGCTCTATCTGTCCCTCCAGTTGACCTGGTTTGCCCTTTAGAGGCCATCAGGCATGCAGAGGCCCACCCCTGAACCCAACCCTGCTCATGAGTGAACTCCAAACCATCTTAAATCTTAAACCACGCCTCAGAGCCCGTGTGGTGACTCAACCTACCCACCCCGCTCTTCAACCACAATCCCCTAGTATCCTCCCAGATATAATACAGTATATCACCAAGCACAAAGCAAGAAGGCCCCTCCCTCTGTCAGCTTAGTGGGACAGTGGTACAAAAGCTCGTGTGGGCCCTGACCCAGAGGCCGGTCAGCACCCTTGGCCCCAAAGCAGTTCAGTAGAGTAGACCTTCCCTGGGATATGACCTCCTATTGCGTCACTCACTTCAATCACTTGCTACTTCTTCTGTATTCTTCCACTCACTGTATAGTGGTCCGCAGGGCTGTGTATTTCTCTATGGGTTACTGCCACCCCCACAGGCCAGGAGGGGACAACAGAGGCAGCCTCAGAGATCCCTTTCGATAAAGCCCAGAAGAGGTAGCTTCAGAGATTTGTATTTATTATGGATCCCCATTAGCTGTTGCCAAGGCAGCAGCTACTCTTCCTATGGTCCAGACACATTAAGACACATCACAAAATAAACCAAATAAAACATATCACACCACTACATGTCCACAGCACAAAATGTACAATACAACTATATTACAATGTACAATACCACCATACAACAATAATACAATACCACCATACAACAATATTAAAATGTACAATACTACCATACAACAATATTAAAATGTACAATACCACCATACAACAATATTAAAATGTACAATACCACCATACAACAATATTAAAATGTACAATACCACCATACAATATTAAAACAATACCACCATACAACAATATTAAAATGTACAATACCACCATACAACAATATTAAAATGTACAATACTACCATACAACAATATTAAAATGTACAATACCACCATACAACAATATTAAAATGTACAATACCACCATACAACAATATTAAATGTACAATACCACCATACAACAATATTAAAATGTACAATACCACCATACAACAATATTACAATGTATGTGTGTGTGTCTCTTCACAGTCCGCGTTGTTCCATGAGGTGTAGTTTTATCGTTTTTCTTTTTTTAAATCACATTTTACTGCTTGCATGAGTTGCTTGATGTGGAATAGAGTTCCATGTAGTCATGGCTCTATGTAGTACTGTACGCCTCACATAATCTGTTCAGGACTTGGGGACTGTGAAGAGACCTCTGGTGCCATGTCTTGTAGGGTCAGCATGGTTGTCTGAGCTGTGTGCCAGTAGTTTAAACAGACAGCTCTGTATTTCCAACATGTAAATCCCTCTCACAAAGACAAGTAGTGATGCAGTCAAGCTCTCATCTACTTTGAGCCAGGAGAGTTTGACATCCATGTGATTGACGTTAGATCTCTGTGTACATTTAAGGGTTTATATAGTTATTAACCCCAGAAAGACAGGGTCTGAGACAGATTTGTCAATAAGTAAAGTCTCCAAGTCAGCCATTCACTTTGTAATGTACGAGTTGCAAGACGTTTGTTCTTCTGTTGTGGTTGTTTTACAGGTGATGTACTTCAGCTCGTTGTTCCCTTACGTGGTGCTGATCTGTTTCCTGGTTCGGGCTCTGCTCTTGAAAGGCTCTGTGGACGGCATCCGACACATGTTTACCCCCAAGGTACAGTACCCTAACCCCTAAGGTACAATAATGTTGCTTTATAGTTTCACCCAATGTAATGGTGCCTTGTTCACACCCAGGCACAGTCAACCAAATCCTACTGCATACAGCCAACATTGTGCACTACACTGCAGGCAAAGTCAGGAACCAGACTTCTTCAGAGAGTTAGCCTATGCACTTGTTTGATCCAATGCACTTTTTAAAATATATATTTTTTATCTCACCTTTATTTAACCAGGTAGGCCAGTTGAGAACAAGTTCTTATTTAGAACTGCGACCTGGCCAAGATAAAGCAAAGCAGTGCAACAAAAACAACAACACAGAGTTACACATGGGATAAACAAACGTACAGTCAATAACACAATAGAAAAATCTATGTACTCTTGTTTGATCTAATGCACTCGTTTGATCCAGTTGTGGATCAATGTTACATTGTTAACTTTACTGAAACAGGAAGGAAAATATATCGACTGAAAATGTGCCATTAATGTAAAAATAGATTTTTACCGGAGCTCAGCTATTCAACAGCAATGGCCCTCAACATTGTTCATTTTACTAAAGAGGAAGGCCATGTTAAATGAAAATGTGTCAGAAATATATATTTTTTTAAATACAGTAGTCTGTTATAGGTTGGCTACTCAGCCGCCGTGGCCCAATGGCAACTCAGGCAAAAGGAATCATTTAATTTGGACTCTGCTGTGGTGGCAGACTTGTCACCATGGTAACAGGAGTCGCTCGGTGCTCCCTGCTTTATGTAACATCCACAACGGTGTGTTCCGTTCATTTCACAACAGTCTCGTGTGTCTGCTGCTTCTCACACGGCTGACATCTTCCTACTTCAAAGGCCTTCGCTGCGTCTCCTGTGTGCAGGGAAGGAGACATCAAAAGCAGGGTTCATTGTGTGCTGTATAGTGTGTGCCTTGTAACTGTGTTAAGCCCATCACCACACAAAGATGCTGTAGGATATTTGAGGGCAGTGGCATGATGGATATGCTCTCAGTATGTTGTGTCCTTGTTTAATCTTCACAGTTTTGACAAATTTGACACTCTCAACCATGATTCACATGTCCACTGCTCTGCTCCACTGGTCCAAACAATGGTTTGTCCATTACTAGGAGAGCACAGATTCCTACAATAAATAGCGTAGTGTTGTCCTAAAGAGCCAAATGTTTGTCAAATGAATCCACAGCAAGGAGAGATGAGTCCGCAACTCCAGTTGATCTTCCTTTTGTCAGCACCTCACCTAAAATGTCCATTCTTTATTTCCTTCCAGTTGGAGATCATGCTGGAGGCCAAGGTGTGGCGTGAGGCGGCCACGCAGGTCTTCTTCGCCCTGGGCCTGGGCTTCGGAGGCGTCATAGCCTTCTCCAGCTACAACAAGCGGGACAACAACTGCCACTTTGACGCAGTGCTGGTCTCCTTCATCAACTTCTTCACCTCTGTGCTGGCCACCCTGGTGGTGTTTGCTGTGCTCGGCTTCAAGGCCAACATCATGAACGGCAAGTGTGTCGCGCTGTAAGTATGGATACGCAATTAAGCTGTCGTCAATTAATCAATTCAAATGTATTTATTATACTGAGTATGTGAACACACTTGACAGAAAGGGGGGAAAGGAAAACATTGTGCCTCAAAGGTAATCTACCTTTTTGATGCTGACATGAAGTTTGGGAGGGCGGCTCCCCTCCGCCAGCGGCTCCCCTTTTGTAGACCAGCGGATCAATTTAGGAACCCAGTTGTGGTCTCAACTTGCTGTTGAGAGTTAGAATAGTACAATATACAAGGTGCAATTTCAAAATGTGGTTGTGCATGAGCAATTTACCTCTTTTTATGTCAGTCACTGACAGTCACTCAATTAGCCCATGTAAGATAAAATGTTTTAGATTTGTAAGTTAGTCTAGCCAGCTTTCTAAACTTGTAGTAATCATGGCCGAATTACCGATAGGGGGCCCCCATTGACTTTGTTAGTCACTGTCACTCAGATATCATATTAAAAGCAGCAAACATTTCTCTCCACCACATGGCAAAATCAGTAGAATTGCTTGAAGTGAGTTATAAAATTGCAAAAATGGTGTCAAGAGCTGCTGTCAAGAGGGGACACAAAAATATGTTGCTCACAAGGTGGGGGGAGCCCACCAACAAAATGTCACTTAGGGCCCCCAAAAGGCTAGGGTCGGCTCTGCTGCATGTGTGGGTATGGATTTGGGTATGCAGACCCACGAGCCACTGCGGCCTCTCATGATAATTTCAGATGTATTGTAACCCCCACCCCAATCAATGTGACCCATTCCTGGTCTTTAAGATATTAGCAATAAGGCCTAGAATACATTAGCAAAGTCTACGAAAGAGCGTCCATTTAATCTGGTCTTATTGCATTTTCTATCTCTCAGGAACACTAAGAAGATAGTGGGTTTGCTGGGGAACGACATCAGCCGTGATCTGATCCCCCACCACATCAACTTCAGCGCCACTGTGAGCGCTGAGGACTACCAAGAGATGACTAGGCTCATCAGAGGGGTGATGGAGAAGGATTACCCGCGCCTGGGCCTGGGCTCCTGCAGCATCGAGGAAGAGCTCAACAAGGTGAGGGGCCATTGTCTTCTGACAGCTACAGCACATCATTCTAATGTGTTGGTCAGTGCAGACGGCCGTCGCAACATCTGACGTAACGGGGCTCATAGAATGTAGAACGGTGATATGTCATTTTGTATCTTTTATGATCATAATCACTTAGGTAGCATTCTACTTGAAGAAAACACAAGCAGTCATGAAAACTGGTGTCACACATGGTGTCATCACGACAACTGACTTTACACTGTCATGTCTCAAACCAGGATTAGCTACGCCTATCCAATGAACATTTGTGTCATAACAAGGAAGCTGTAAAGTGTTACTGAATGCGGTTTCCCACAGACTGTGTTAGAACTATCTCTCGATCTTGTCTACACACTTTGAGATTTCCAGGAACCCGCTTGGTTTAAGTTGCTTCCCCTTTCGTTCAACACCGTTTGGTAGACTGCTACTTTAGTGCATTTCTTTTCCCTTGCTGTTACTTGTGTGTTCCAACTCAGTGTGAATAATTAATAAGGTATTGACTTAACAGGAAAGCACAGCGTCAGACACAGAGGCCCTGTAGATCTACAACATGGCTCAAGTTAACAATCATGTGATTCCTTGGGGACAAAGGCCTTACTAGAAGTGGATATTACTGACGTAAACCTCATCTTCCTCCTCCTGCTCCTCAGGCAGTGCAGGGTACAGGCCTGGCCTTCATCGCCTTTACAGAGGCCATGACCCACTTCCCTGCGTCTCCCTTCTGGTCTGTCATGTTCTTCCTGATGCTGGTTAACCTGGGCCTGGGCAGCATGTTCGGAACCATCGAAGGCATCATCACACCCCTGGTGGACACCTTCAAAGTCCGCAAGGAGTTCCTCACAGGTCAGTCAGAGAGGGGATGAAGGAAGAGATGGGTCATTATTTCTCATTTCAACTTTCTGGGATTCCTCTTATCTCCTCGTCTCCTTCTCAATCTTTTTTTGAGAAGTTCCAAGGTCCCTCTCTGACCTTTTTCTTCAGAGGAGAAAAAGAGTCAAAGAATTGAGGAAAAACAAAACGGAAAGAGCCTATGTGTTAGTTTGTGGAGGTAGACCTTTCCCAAAATGTATCCTCAGCTGAACTCTTGATGTGTGTTTGCCATCGTAACAGGTCAATAGTATTACCCAGGTGCATGTGTTATGTCTCTTTGCTCTAATGCTTCTGGCTTAATAATGATGTCATAATACTACCTCTACTGCAGAGCAGATGTCTGGCACCAAAGATAATGTTTTAGAATTGATACACTTATTAGTGCAGCAACATGTTGACAAATATTGTGCATGAATTCTGTTAACGAGGATGGCATTTCTCCCCCTTGCACCGTTTCAATAACGTCCATGTTGTCTCCCTCTTGTATCAGTGGGCGTCTGTCTGCTGGCCTTCTTCATTGGCCTGCTGTTCGTCCAACGTTCTGGGAACTACTGGGTGGCCATGTTCGATGACTACTCTGCCACACTGCCTCTGCTCATAGTGGTCATCCTGGAGAATGTGGCTGTTGCTTGGGTCTATGGGACTGACAAGTATGTACAGTACATATCAAATCATATACAGAATGGCAGTAATCTGTGGTTTTCTCCACTTTAATTCAAAATCCAAAGCTGTCCATCCAAATACAATGGAAAAAACAGTATTTGATTCAGGATTCAGGATGAGCTGAACATGAAAAGTAATTGTGAAATAATACCACTAAACTGTACTTTTATCTCCTATCACCTGTTGAACATAATTGCCAAAGTCAACACAGTCTAAACTGAGTACCATTATGTTTTTTCACCTCCTGTGGTGGTATCCCGTCTCCGTCTCTCCTCCTCCCCAGGTTCTTTGAGGATCTGAAGGACATGCTGGGCTTCACTCCGTTCCGGTTCTACTACTACATGTGGAAGTACGTGACCCCCCTGCTGCTCATCCTGCTGCTGGGCTCCAGTGTGATCCAGCTGGGAATGACCCCACCCAGCTACAGCGCCTGGATCAAGGACCTGGTGAGTCGCCTCTCTTTGGTGCAACTGGATAAGGCCAAAACACAATAGTTCAGTTTAATGGACTATTGTTTCAGTCGATGGGATGTGCAAGATTCTTCTCCACTCCTACCTGGCATATGCTGATTTTGTACGTTTGCCCACTGACAAAGAAATGATCAGTCTATAATTTTAATGGTAGGTTTATTTGAACAGCGAGAGACAGAATAACAACAACAAAATCCAGAAAAACTCATGTCAAAAATGTTATAAATGGATTTGCATTTTAATGAGGGAAATAAGTATTTGACCCCCTCTCAATCAGAAAGATTTCTGGCTCCCAGGTGTCTTTTATACAGGTAACGAGCTGAGATTAGGAGCACACTCTTAAAGGGAGTGCTCCTAATCTCAGTTTGTTACCTGTATAAAAGACACCTGTCCACAGAAGCAATCAATCAATCAGATTCCAAACTCTCCACCATGGCCAAGACCAAAGAGCTCTCCAAGGATGTCAGAGACAAGATTGTAGACCTACACAAGGCTGGAATGGGCTACAAGACCATGGCCAAGCAGCTTGGTGAGGTGACAACAGTTGGTGCGATTATTCGCAAATGGAAGAAACACAAAAGAACTGTCAATCTCCCTCGGCCTGGGGGCTCCATGCAAGATCTCACCTCGTGGAGTTGCAATGATCATGAGAACAGTGAGGAATCAGCCCAGAACTACACTGGAGGATCTTGTCAATGATCTCAAGGCAGCTGGGACCATAGTCACCAAGAAAACAATTGGTAACACACTACGCCGTGAAGGACTGAAATCCTGCAGCGCCCGCAAGGTCCCCCTGCTCAAGAATGCACATATACATGCCCGTCTGAAGTTTGCCAATGAACATCTGAATGATTCAGAGGACAACTGGGTGAAAGTATTGAGGTCAGATGAGACCAAAATGGAGCTCTTTGGCATCAACTCAACTCGCAGTGTTTGGAGGAGGAATGCTGCCTATGACCCCAAGAACACCATCCCCACAGTCAAACATGGAGGTGGAAACATTATGCGTTGGGGGTGTTTTTCTGCTAAGGGGACAGGACAACTTCATCGCATCAAAGGGACGATGGATGGGGCCATGTACCGTCAAATCTTGGGTGAGAATCTCCTTCCCTCAGCCAGGGCATTGAAAATGGGTCGTGGATGGGTATTCCAGCATGACAATGACCCAAAACACACGGCCAAGGCAACAAAGGAGTGGCTCAAGAAGAAGCACATTAAGGCCCTGGAGTGGCCTAGCCAGTCACCAGACCTTAATCCCATAGAAAATCTGTGGAGGGAGCTGAAGGTTCGAGTTGCCAAACGTCAGCCTCGAAACCTTAATGACTTGGAGAAGATCTGCAAAGAGTGGGACAAAATCCCTCCTGAGATTTGTGCAAACCTGGTGGCCAACTACAAGAAACGTCTGACCTCTGTGATTGCCAACAAGGGTTTTGCCACCAAGTACTAAGTCATGTTTTGCAGAGGAGTCAAATACTTATTTCCCTCATTAAAATGCAAATCAATTTATAACATTTTTGACATGCGTTTTTCTGGATGTTGTTGTTGTTATTCTGTCTCTCACTGTTCAAATAAACCTACCATTAAAATTATAGACTGATAATTTCTGTCAGTGGGCAAACGTACAAAATCAGTAGGGGATCAAATACTTTTTTCCCTGACTGTATCTTCTTGTCTCCTTTATCCACACCGATTTGTAATGTACCTGGAGCAGTCACTCGATATGCGCTTTGCCATGTTATCTTCACCAATAGGAACACTCGATATGCGCTTTGCCATGTTAGCTTCACCAATAGGAACACTCGATATGCGCTTTGCCATGTTAGCATCATAAATACTCCACTGTTGGATTATCAAGATCAGCACAGATGGAGGAGAGGACTATGGGCCGAAGCCCGACAGAAATGTAAAGGCAATTTCCTATTGAGCCGACATATGCAGGAGTTTACCATGAATGCAGTTTCCGCTAACGCGGAAACAGTGCCTTTAACTTTCAATCACGCTGTAGGCTGAACTTAACACGATACGGATTGAATAGAGCCCTTAGACTTACTGTAAGACAAGAGGACTTCACACTATTATCACGAGCTCAACTTTCTGTCCCGTGGTTTTAGTGTCAGTATCAGTGTCAATGTGTTTACCTGTCTGGTATCCTTGGTGACCGGTTGTAACATTCTGGTCGTAGTTGTACTCCGTCTAGTCAGAACCTTGATAAACCTTCCTCCCCTCCAGGCCAGTGAGAGGTACATGAGCTACAATAGTAAACAGTAGTAGTAGTAACCTCTAACCTCCCTCGGTCTCCCCCTCCAGGCCAGTGAGAAATCCCTGAGCTACACTCCGTGGGGCCTGGCGGTCTGTATCTCCCTGGTGGTAATGGCCATCATGCCCGTGCCCGTGGTGTTCTTCCTCCGCTACTTCAACATCATCGACGAGAACGCCGGCGTCGTCTCCACCATCTCATACAAGAAGGGCTGCATCATCCAGGAGATAGCCAGACCCGAAGAGGAGGACGACGCCAGCCTCATCCATGCCAAGTCGCCCTCGCCCGTGCCCGGCAACAGCATCTACCGCAAGCAGAACGGAGGGGTTCCCGATTCCACCCCCAACGGCCGCTATGGTATTGGTTACTTGATGGCCGACATGCCGGACATGCCCGAGTCAGACTTATAGCATGTTGTTTCTGGTACTCCGCCCTACTGGCTGGCCAACCAATCCCTCTTTTGCGTGCGTTTAGTCGTGGGAATCGTCATCTGCATATTTTTACTCTTATATTTTTACTGTATATTCTTTATAGATATCGTAGCTGCTCCCCTTCATGTTGTCCTTTTCCCGTTTTGCTGTAAAAACGATTAAAAAGGTGTGCACAATGTATACTGTACATACTCTCCTTTTGTCTTCCCCACCCAGTCCTTCCTTGGCTCAGTCCCAAATGGAACCCCTCAGCCCCGTCCTGAAGCTCAATACAGTACAGTATTGGTGTAAGCAATAAGGTGGACACTCCACCAAGCCTGCTATAGTTGCTCAACAAGGGACTTAGGCTAGGGACAAGTGAAGATCAGGTTTGGGGTTAATTCCATTTAAAATCAGGAAGTAAACTGAAATTAAAAATGTTCTCATAGAGGAAGCGATGTGAATTTTTCAGTTTACTTCCTGAATCACCAAATTGAAATGGAATTGACCCCAACCCTGAGGGATAGATTTGGGACTGGGCCTTTTGTCTGTCTCTGGAAGATGCAGGTTGAGTGTTGTCCCCCCTGGTCCTGCTGTAGAATGCCTGTGTACATTGTGACCTCACCTCTGGCCCAGAGTTCTGAGATTAATAGCAGCGCAGCCTCTTTGGGTGACATACGTGTTGGCAATGATGCAATACTGACCACATTTCTTTAGTGTAAGTACAATATAGTGCAAACAGCAAAAGGATGGCATTGAAACTGAACCCCCCCAACCAAACCCCCCCCCAAAAATGTGCCTAAATAACTTATGATATTTGTTTATAGAATACATGGTGGACGTTGTATATTTAAGGTATTCTGTAAATATAAATATTATAAATATTATAAATATATTTAGCCTATCTGAATAGTTTGGATATCAGAACACCTTGTTTTTTGGAAAGAAGTGCTTAAAATCCTTACAGCTGGTTCCATTTTTTGTTTACTGATGTGCTGTCAATCTATGTAGAGGTTTGACCCCTCTTGATAAACTTGTAAATATTTTTTTCCTCCATGAAATGGCTTCATTAACGCAATGTATTTTTTCCCCCTGTTGAGATTAAAGATCAAACTTGGTCCATACTGGGCACTAATGTCTGTGTAGTTCTCACTGTTGGTCTGTCAGGGAAATGTAAACTGTGTCTTTTGTTTGATGTGATTCACTGAGAGACTCATGGTGAAGGATACATCAATGTGTGGCCTATGTAACGGTGTTGCACTGCCCTCTAGTGTGCACGACAAACATCTTTATATTGTCAGATGACAATCGAAGGACAGGGAGGCAGGCAATATATAACAATTTTACAAAATACAAACATTGTTTAAAAGTCAAACAGAATTTACTGAGATGCTACATCATACATTACAAGTACAACAGTCATGACATGACTTAAAATCTCGCATCTTGACAAAAGACAAGGAATGGGGTCATTTGGTAAACAAACGCATGTATTGAATACATCATCAAATATGGCCCTTGAGAAGTGAGAATTTATTTCCTTTGGCTTTTTTTCCAGTTGTCTTCAGTTTCATTTTATAATGGTGATAACAGGTAAACAACACACATTTATAATGGTGATAACAGGTAAACAACACACATTTATAATGGTGATAACAGGTAAACAACACACATTTATAATGGTGATAACAGGTAAACAACACACATTTATAATGAAAACAACACAAAATGAAGCATCCCTTTTAGAGTTTTTTCAGTCATACAATTTGTAATAACATTTGGCAGGAGCGTTTCAATTGAAAATAATAAATGGTCTAAGATTAAAAGATTCTTTATTCAAAGGCATTTTACTTACTTTTAGGTATTGTAGTATACAGTCAACCCCTGGTCAGTGCTTGCAATAGTTTGGGGTGATTATGAAATTGTGCACTTAAATAAAGCATGCAGATATCCAGACAGCTTTTGGGTTTGGAGAAAGAAGTAAAATATTAAAGTGCACTTCAACAATGTAACCTAAATCAAGTGCACTCGTGTGGTCTCTTCATGGTCTTTGACACGGTCCAAAGTGCCCTGAGAAGTATGGCTGTCAGACAATGTCAGTTATTGAGATAGTTTTATCTCTGATTTCAGTGAGGTAACGTCTCCCCCTGTACTGGTACTGTATGTGTGTACTGGTACTGTATGTGTGCAGAAGACACACTACTTCACTGAATCTTCAGAGAAATCCCTTTTCCATGTGTATTCTGTGAACAATGAAAAGTAAATATAGCAGTAATTGGTAACTACTGAAATGGTCTTTTTGCCATGGTTTTACTACTGACTTGATTATTGGTATGGGTAATATACATGGGCAGTGTAGTACAGGTGTTATGGTTTTTACTATTGATGTGTATAGGTAGTATTAATGGAGCGTGTGGTGTAGTACAGGTACGTACCAAGCTGTGGGCTCAGTAATTGACTCAGTCGTTTTGCTGCTCTCTCATCTTGGCTGTGATCTCCTCTCTCATCTCACAGTGTTTGTTGAGGTCCTTGACCTCCAGAGGCAGAGAACTGTTCCACACCATCAGTACAGACTCCTCGTCTGGGAGCACACACACACACAAAACGCACGCGCACACACACACACACAGACAGACACACACACAGATTGTACTCTCAATATCTCATTTAGGTTTTCTTGGGAAATTCTGTGTAGTTGTTAGGTCTTTGTCATTGTTTCTTACCATATTGATTCTTATCTTGGGACAGTCTTCTTCCCAAAACCAGGACCACATTCTTACGGTTTAGTGTTTCTATGATATGAAAATAATACACGAGTTCGTGAAACAGGACACAACTCGCAAACAGGAAGCAGACCTAGGTTCAAATACTATTTCAAATATCTCAATGACTTTCACATACATTCGAAGTACGTATTTAGATATTTTTATTTGAAACAAAAGTAGTTGAACATTTTTATGTATTTAGAATATATATATATACTCCCATGCACTTTACCCAGGTATTTGAAAATCCTCTTAAATACAAATGTGTTGACTATTAGCTTTATAAATAACCATTAAAATACTTGTTTTGGGCTGTGTATTTGAAGTGGCAGACTTACCATTAGGCAGAAAAGGCAATTGCCTCAGGCCTCACATCATCAAGTGGCCTCATGAGCTTGGCATATTAAAAAAATAATTATACTAGTAATCATCTAAAACAAATCTATCTATTTATATATATCTGCTCGAGGCCCCCCAATGAGAAACATAAACAGCCATACAGATAGACAGACAGTCGTTACCTATAAAAACAGAGGCCATGCTGCGTATGGACTGGCAGTGGGGGCTGATGACCTGCAGCAGCTGCAGGTTGGCCAGCTCTATCAGGAGGAGGTGGCCTCCCCGGGTGCCGATCCACAGGGTAGTGGTGGTTTGTTGCACCAGGAGGGACTTGATATTCGCCCAGGTTGGAGTATCCGCTCCAAATTCAAACTCTGAATTAGCCTTTCTGGGTTGCCGGCTGGAGTCGTGTCTATGGGCCAAGAACACAGAGTGGGTTCAGGCAGTGGTTCCCAAACTGTGGGGCATGTGAGGGGTAGGCGGAGGAGTGAAACAATTTAGGAACCACTTTCTTTTTTCCCACAGCAGTGGAAACGTGTGTGTGGTGTCAGAGTGGAGCTGACCTGAGTAGTTTGGCACAGTCAATGCTGTCAATCATCCGCTCACTCTTCTTATTCCACACCTCCACGCTCTGCCCTCCAGTCTTGCTGAGGTACACATGCTTCTCCACTACCATACGAGACACACACGGCTCACAGCTCACCGCATGATGCTGCCTGAGGAGAACACACACACAGAGCAACTCACTTCACACTTAGAAAACAAATCAACAGCCCTGCAGGCCGCCAAAATATCGGGTTACATCTCTGAAGGTGACACTCACTGGAAGAGGCTGTTGGGTTTAGTGTCAATGGTCTTACAGACGCCATAGTCTGCGGTAAAGGAAAGGATTCTGGTCCCACAGCCGGCCCACACCGTGGTCCTGTCCAGGGAGTGACCTGATTGGCCCAGACACATCACTGGGGTGTTGACGTTCCCGATGTGCAACGTCTTGACTGGCTGGCCATTCTCCACCTGGAGCGCAGAGTCCTCATAAACCGTCAGAATTCCATTTGCTGTCCCAACTAACAAGTAATTCTTTCTTTGACTGAAATTAAATCCAAAAAAATCAGTGTCAGTACTTTACTTGGTAACATAATGTTAACATCACTGTAAATACACATTAAATATTGTATATTCTACCTTTACCAGATGTACTTTTCCATGTACAGCTATTTGGAACGAGCATAGCATAGCAGTAGTCATAGCCATAGCATAGCATAGCAGTAGTCATAGCCATAGCATAGCATAGGGTTCGATACCGTGACCAAAACAGACTCACTTGCAACCTTTTCACTTGGCAGTGCGACACACATTTATTGGTCGCAAGGTTGCCGGGGAAAATGTTTTACCTGGTCATGCTTTTTTAAATGTATTATTATTTATATTTGATTATAATTTATTCAACTGTAATGTGCAATTGACCAAAATTAAAACAACTTTCAGAAGAGGCAACAACTGCACGGGAATGCCCCTGTCTGTGTGTGTCAGTTGATTATCCCGTCGGTCGCCCTCTTGGGCCAGTGAAAAAAGCATAGTAATAATGTGATCTTTAGTGTAGGCCACATAATTGATTAAAAAAACAGAAGAATTCCCGAAGCAGTTTGTTCGTCATGGAGATTATTTATCACACGTGCACTGTACACATTCAGTATAGCCTATAGATAATCTGTCGGGCAGAGAGTGTGCAGCTCTCAAACAACTGGTTGTTGCGTGGAGTGAAGACCCACAGAGGTAGAAAGGATGTTCCAAGTTATGGCATCTACCAGTAAATGCCAAGTCAATAATGGGCAAATCAGGCAGCGGAGGCCGTCTCAAAATAACGTCTGGAATGGAGTCATTGGAATGGTATCAAACACGTGGTTTCAATGTGGTTGATACCGTTCCACCAACTCCATTCCAGCCATTACTATGATCCGTCCTCCCCTCAGCAGAGCCTCCACTGAAACCAGGTATTTAAAAAGTTCAAAGTCTTGGCTAAATATTTGCGATGCACAATTCAGTCAACATGGAATAGCCTACCTTGAATATCTGACATTACCTCGTTGATCCTTGAAAAGTCATCGAAGTCATGGATGCCAATTTATAAATTCCACTGCTCCAATATAATAATTATGTAATTTCATTAATGATCCGTTTTTATGAGAGATGTAGGCTCTTTCGTTGTTTAAAGCCATTTCAATTGAAGAATGTTGCGCTAGTCTGTTGCGCTTGTTGAGGTTATCATGAGCAAGACAACATTGAATAATGGCTTCAACTTGGTTTTCCATACAAAGTGTTGCATTACAAAAGGGAACCGGGTTAATGGTTGCCTTCTCATTTTAAAAACAGGATACAGTAACCTCTCAATAACTCTTCAACATCTCAAATGGCGAGACTGACTAGCTATGGACAGACTTCATTAGTGCGTTTGTGTCGGGAGCAATGCCCACATTATTCGGACATATTTTAGAATGGAAAAATGATGTGAATGTCAATGCCATTGGGTAAGCAGGCCTATTAGAATATGCACTATTCTTCGTGGTAATGCAGACCTTTTTGCAATGATTTTGTGGGGAGTTGTTTTGCTATAGGCTATTACAACAATTAAATATAAATGTAAGTCCTTGAAAATGTTAATTGTTTGTCACTGGCAAACTTACCTGAATGCCAAGCCCTGCTCTGTGCAGTGTGCATAGGGTCTATATGTCTACCACTTTGTGTAGCTGTTAGCGATTCTAATGTTAGCCTAACTGTTTTTGGGTGGATGGAAAGACATTTAAAATGTAACTACAAAGTAGCTTATGCCTACCTGGCAGAATCATGATTATTTGCATCAATCCAGTGGCCATTTGTTTTCAAAACTCCATCACATGTGCAGAGCACGGGAAGTAGGGGTGCTGAGAGTGCTGTAGCACCCCTGAACAATCTCAAAATAAATAAATATTTCACAAAAGCAGTGCATTGGGCCTTTACTATTGCTGTTTTAGTGGACCAATACAGCCATCTGTAGAAACACCTTCACAACTGGCTGACTTGGTGCAGACCTGCATTTTCTCCGATTTTCCGCAGACCTTAAAAATGGTCATCCCAGATGTGGTTTAAGCATTGTTATGGACTTAGAACATCCGATTTAGTTGTTTTTCTATTAAAAAAGGGTGATCTTGAGAGCGAAAACCTGAAGAAATGTAAGGAAATCAGTCCATCTCCCCACTAACTTTTTTGTTTGTTACCTTGCCATAATTGTAAAAAGTTCTGCCCTCTAGAGGATTTCTCAGAAAATTACACATAGCACTTTAAAATCTGCAATAAATACATTTTGTACTTTATTTGAACAGTCTCTTTCCTTTGCTGTTACAGTAAATATATCCAAATCAATGTAAGAACACAAGGCCGTGCTAATGTAAAAGATGGCTAGCCATTATTAGCCTGGTTCTCTATGGAATGCAGGCACATTATGGGACACAGGTCAGGTAATTATCAATTATATATATATATATTTTTATAAACAAAATTGGTTTGACCAAATGATGTTAGTGCAGAACCCTGATATAGCCATAGCTTAGCATCTAGTCTGACACTTTCTTACCTGCGCTGAGGTTGTGTGTGGAAGAACAGTGATGTCACAGCGTCGGTGACACTCTGCAGGTTGTGCCAGTTGGACAGGTTCTGAGTGCTGATCATGACCAGTGCCCCCGATTGTGTACCAGCCACCAGCCAATCGCAGGCTTCGTCTGGGACTTGGACAGTCACCAGGCATAAGACAGGACTCGTGTCAATCACCTGCAGGGAGAAGACAGACATTAGCATTGAGGAATACAGGAATTTTAAACACAGATTAGTCTGTGTTTGTGTATTGTGAGGACTTACAGTACCAGTCAAAGGTTTGGAAATACCTACTCATTCAAGGGTTTTTCTTACATTTGTACTATTTTCTACATTGTAGAATAATAGTGAAGACCTCAAAACTATGAAATAACATACGTGGAATCATGTAGTAACCAAAAGAGTGTGCAAAGCTGTCATCAAGGCAAAGGGTGGCTACTTTGAAGAATCTTAAATATAAAATAGATTTTGATCAGTTGAACACTTTTTTGGTTACTACATGATTCTATATGGTATTTCATCATTTTGATGTCTTCACTATTATTCTACAATGTAGAAAATTGTAAAAACATTTGAAAAACCCTTGAATGAGTAGGTGTCCAAACTTTTCACTGTATGTCAAAGATACATGTATTGTGAGGACATATGCTTTTGCTTGAATACCTGAGCTCTAATTATCTAGCTGCAGTAATACATTTACTGCTAGAGCTGGTATTGTGTTGGAAACAAGTACTTTGCAAATCCCTACAATGTGAGTGCCTGCGTTGAGAGATCCTCTATTATGAATACCTGTGTTGTGACTTTCTCAGTCTCCAGGTCGACAGACGCGACACAGCCCAGTCTCTGTGTGCTGCTGCCCCCTCCCACCCAGGCCCTTGGGTTAGAACTGGGTCCGTTGCTGGCGCTGCTGTAGCCCACCGTGAAACACTCAGCATTGGCAGCTCTGCTGACCACCAGCTCCCTCATCAGACACAGCATCTCCCCAGAGTTCAGCCTCTCAAACACCTACAGTACACACAGGCAAATATAGTCACAGTTAGTCAAACACCTACACAAATGCAAGTAGTCAGTTTAGTCACACCTTTACATAGTCAGTTCAAAACCTACAGACAGTCAGTGAAACATCTACATTTCACACACAGCCAGGCGGAGACAAGTAGCAGTAACAGTAGAACAGTTACCTGTGTGGAGGTGGGTCTGTCCTGGGGATTCTCCCTCATACAGTCCTTCATTAGGCCTTGGAAGCCTGGCCAGGGGGAGCAGCCGTGGTGCCTCACTGGGTCTGGCAGCTTGCCCTGCACAGCGATCTCGTCAAACTCGCTGGGGAACTTCATGCCATCTGAGATGCGCTCACCACAGGTCAGCAGGTCGTATAGCAGCAGGCCGAATGAGAACACGTCTGCCTGCTGGTTGTAGATCACATTGCCCCGGGCAACCTCTGGCGCCCGGAAACCTGGGTGGGTGGAGAGAGAAATGGTGAGAGGAGAGGGAGGGAGAAAGAAGGAACAGAGACATATAGTAAAATAGAGGAGGAGTCATGGGGCTAGAGGAGGACAGAGACAGAGAGTAAAATAGAGGAGGAGTCAGGGGGCTAGAGGAGGACAGAGACGGAGAGTAAAATAGAGGAGGAGTCATGGGGCTAGAGGAGGACAGAGACAGAGAGTAAAATAGAGGAGGAGTCATGGGGCTAGAGGAGGATAGAGACAGAGAGTAAAATATAGGAGGAGTCATGGGGCTAGAGGAGGACAGAGACAGAGTAAAATAGAGGAGGAGTCATGGGGCTAGAGGAGGAGGACAGAGACAGAGAGTAAAATAGAGGAGGAGTCATGGGGCTAGAGGAGGAGGACAGAGACAGAGAGTAAAATAGAGGAGGAGTCATGGGGCGAGAGGAGGAGGACAGAGACAGAGAGTAAAATAGAGGAGGAGTCATGGGGCTAGAGGAGGAGGACAGAGACAGAGAGTAAAATAGAGGAGGAGTCATGGGGCTAGAGGAGGAGGACAGAGACAGAGAGTAAAATAGAGGAGGAGTCATGGGGCTAGAGGGGGACAGAGACAGATAGAAAGGGATGAAGGAAAGGAATTTGAAACATAATGAGATTTTCCCTAAATGTACACTGAAGGGTTAGTTCCTACCTGGGGTGCCCTCAGAGCTCCTGACCCCCATGCTGCAGCAGCACTGAGCGATGCCGTAGTCTGTGATCTTAGCGATGGTCTCGGAGTCAGTTTTCAGGTTGAACAGCAGCACGTTGTGAGGCTTCAGGTCCCGGTAGATGATCATGGACGAGTGGAGATACCTGGCAATATGGAAGGGAGGTAAAGTGAGGAAACAGTGATGTACAATGTGTCTAAATTGAGAGTTCCCAATATAGATCATCAATTCAAATTTGTTTGTTTGGGTTTACTATAGACATACAGTGGGGCAAAAAAGTATTTAGTCAGCCACCAATTGTGCAAGTTCTCCCACTTAAAAAGATGAGAGAGGCCTGTAATTTTCATCATAGGTACAATTCAACCATGACAGACAAGATGAGAAAAAAAATCCAGAAAATCACATTGTAGGATTTTTAATGAATTTATTTGCAAATTATGATGGAAAATGCACAATTGGTGGCTGACTAAATACTTTTTTGCCCCACTGTACTGAAATAACTGAATATCATTGAACACTTTGTCTGACGCGTGTGCACGTTCTTGTGGGCATTCACCTGTATGTAGTGTGTGTATATATATGTATGCATGTGTCTATTGAGCGATTAACCTACCTGAGCCCGTCGGCCACCTGCAGAGCAATCCTGTGCTGGAGCTTGCGGTTGAGGCTGCTGTTCTCGTGTTCAAACAGAGAGTCCAGGGATCCTCTGGGGGCTAACTCCATCACCAGGAGATGAGGGGCCGCCCCGGCTGCCAGCAGCCCCACCAGGCTGGGGTGGTGGAGACGACCCAACACCACCAACTCCTGGAAAGAGACAGAAGGAAAAGAGAGACAAACTTAGAGTACTGCTTGTCTAGCCTGAAGACACACACATCAAATTAAATTATTCCGCTGCTCGTTCGTTACATACTTAGTCTGAGACTACCATCATTGAAGTGGTTTGTGGTGACGTCAAAATGAGGGGTGTTGTACAAAAAGTCATCAGCAATAGGATCATCTCTAACCGGAGCGAAGAGTCTGGATAGCCAGCAACTGCTTATCGGATCCATTTCCAATCAGTCAATTCAGGAAGTAACCTGAAATTCCTATTTCCCAAATTGACCCCAACCTCATAGCTGATAGCTTCTCCGGGACTGTATACAGTGCATTCGGAACGTATTCAGACCCCTTGACCTTTTCCACATGTTGTTACGTTACAGCCTTATTCCAAAACGTCTTAAATATTTTTTTCCCCTTATCTACACACAATACCCCATAATGACAAAGCAAAAACAGGTTTGCATACATTTTTGCTAATTTATAAAAAATAAAAAATTGAAATATCACATTTACATAAGTATTCAGACCCTTTACTAAACACTTTGTTGAAGCACCTTTGGCAGCGATTACAGCCTCGAGTCTTCTTGGGTATGATGCTACAAGCTTGGCAAACCTGTATTTGGGGAGTTTCTCCCATTCTTCTCTGAAGATCCTCTCAAGCTCTATCAGGTTGGAATGGGTGAGCGTTGCTGCACAGCTATTTTCAGGTCTCTCCAGAGATGTTTGATCGGGTTCAAGTCCGGGCTCTGGCTGGCCCACCCAAGGACATTCAGAGACTTGTCCCGAAGCCACTCCTGCATTGTTTTGGCTGTGTGCTTAGGGTGGTTGTCCTGTTTGAAGGTGAACCTTTGCCCCAGTCTGAGGTCCTGAGTGCTCTGGAGCGTCCCCACAGCATGATGCTGCCACCACCATGTTTCCTCCAGATGTGACGCTTGGCATTCAGGCCAAAGAGTTCTATCTTGCTTTCATCAGACCAGAGAATCTTGTTTCTCATGGTGAGAGTCCTTTAGATGCCTTTTGGCAAACTCCAAGCGGGCTGTCATGTGCCTTTTACTGAGTAGTGGCTTCCATCTGGCCACTCTACCATCAATGCCTGATTGGTGGAGTGCTGCAGAGACAGTTGTCCTTCTGGAAGGTTCTCCCATCTACACAAAGGAACTCTAAAGCTTTGTCAGAGTGACCATCGGGTTCTTGGTCACCTCCCTGACCAAGGCCCTTTTCCCCCTATTGCTCAGTTTGGCCAGCTCTAGGAAGATTCTTAGTGGTTCCAAACATCTTCCATTTAAGATTGATGGAGGCCACTGTGTTCTTGGGGACCTTCAATGGTGCAGACATTTTTTGCCCCCCCCCAGATCTGTGACACAATCCTGTTTTGGCGCTATACGTACAATTCCTTCAACCTCATGGCTTGGTTTTTGCTCTGACTTGCACTGTCAACTGTGCGACTTTATATAGACAGGTGTGTGCCTTTCCAAATCATGTCCAATCAATTGAATTTACCACAGATGAACTGCAATAAAATTGTTGAAACATCTCAAGGATGATCAATGGAAACAAGATGCAGCTGAACTCAATTTCGAGTCTCATAGTAAAGGGTCTTAGCACCTGTTTTGTCTTTGTCATAATGAGGTTTTGTGTGTAGATTTCTGAGGAATATGTTTTATTTAATCCATTTTAGAATAAGGCTGCAATGGAAAAAATGTGTAAAAAGTCAAGGGGTCTGAATACTTTCCGAAGGCACTGTAAGCCTGTTTTTTCCTCTATATCTCTCCGGGACCAGCAATGATCACTAGAACTTCCTGGTCTTGGAGCTATTCTCCAGCTATTCCTGCAGACACTAAAACACCTGACTCAGATTATTAGATTACCTGTCGGAGTAGTCGGTGTATATAGAGATCAGAGGCATGCTTGTTGAAAATCTTCACTGCCACCTCTTCATTTTTGTAGATGCCTCGATAGACAGACCCAAAACCACCATCCCCTACATTCAGAAAATGAACAAATTTGTGTCATTGACACTGCAGCTGTTGAAAGAGACGACAGTCCCACTGACCTTTCTGAGCTTTGTGATTTGCCTGTAAATGAAAAACACGATACAAATAAAATTATTATTGTAACTGACCCAGCAGATTCTCCTTGGTAAGGTCGATCTCAAGCTCCTCGCTGTCAAGGATGATTCCAGCAGGCTGGTCACTGAGGATCAGGTCTGGAGCAATCTGAGAGATGGGCACTGTGCAGCGAGGGTCCTCCGGGTTTACCAAAAGACAGTCTACAGGAGGAAGGGAGATTAGAAAAGAGAGAGATCAGGCATAAGTTAAAGGTCCAGAGGGATCAAAAATGTGATTTCCTGTGTTTTATATATATTGCCACACTATGATGTTGGTATAATACTATGAAATTTAGAACATTTGAATAATTCCATTTTAGGGCTCCTGAGTGGCGCAGCAGTCTAAGGCACTGCATCTCAGTGCTAGAGGTGTCACTACAAACCCTGATTTGATTCCAGGCTGTATCACAATCGGCCGTGATTTGGAGTCCCATAGGGCGGCGCACAATTGGCCCTGCGTCTTCCAGGTTAAGGTTTGGCCGGGGTAGGCCATCATTGTAAATAAGAATTTTGTTGAGTGTAGGAGGCAGTATTTTCGTTTTTGGCTAAAATAACGTACCCATTTGAAATTGCCTATTTCTCGGGCCCAGAAACTAGAATATGCATATAATTCTAGAAAAGATAGAAAACACTCTAAAGTTTCCAAAACTGTCAAAATATTGTCTGTGAGTATAACAGAACTGATATTGCAGGCGAAACCCTGAGGAAAATCCAATCAGGAAGTGCCTCTTATTTTGAAACCCTTCTGTTCCTATGCATGCCTATCCTCCATTTAAAGGGATATCAACCAGATTCCTATTTCTCTGGCTTCCCTAAGGTGTCAGTCTTTAGACATAGTTTCAGGCTTTTATTTTAAAAAATGAGGGTGTAAGATCACATTGCGTATATGGATAGGTAGGGGCTCTGAGTGAGTTTTTGCACTACAGAGTAAAGCCGCCATTGTTCCTCCCGCTGTTATTGGAAAACCTACACACTTGGTTGATATATTATCGAATATATATTTTAAAAACTACCTGAGGAATGATTATAAAAAACGTTTGACATGTTTCTATGGACATTATGAAGACTATTTGGAATTTCCGTCTGCGTTGTCGTGACCGCTCTTTCCTGTGGATTTCTGAACATAACGTGACAAACAAACGGAGGTATTTTGGGTATAAAAATAATCTTTATGGAACAAAAGGAACATTTGTTGTGTAACTGGGAGTCTCGTGAGAGAAAACATCCGAAGATCATCAAAGGTAAGCAATTTAATTTATTGCTTTTCTGACTTTCGTGACCAATCTACTTGGCTCCTAGCTGTTTGTAATAGTTTGTCTACTGAGAGAGATGTTCTTACATAAACGCTTGGTATGCTTTCGCCGAAAAACTTTATTAAATCTGACACGCCAGGTGGATTACCAACAAGCTAAGCTGTGTTTTGCTATATTGCACTTGTGATTTCATGAAAATTAAATATTTGTAGTAATTTAATTTGAATTTGGCGCGCTGCAATTCAGCGGATGTTGATGAAAATGATCCCACTAACGGGATGGGTGCGTCAAGAAGTTTTAACTAACTTGCCTAGGTAAATAAACGTTAAATTTTTAAAAATGTGTAAGGGCTGTTTGAAAAGACCACCTGAAATTTCAGCCTGTTTTGTTGGGATGGAGATTTGGCCTGCCTGGTGACATCACCCGACAGTAAATTAGTTAATAGACCATTAAGAAAGAGAGTTCCAAACCTCTCTGCCAATAACAGCTAGTTTTCTGTTTTGCATCGCCACTCAGACCACTCCCAGACAGTCCTAGCAAAATTATTGCTTGAGAAATCGCTCTTTGCTAAGAAGCTATGTTTGTTTATTTTTTACCATTTGAATATAAAAAAAAAATCACAGTAAGGTGATTTGATATTGAGATAAAAACAGCTACATTAGACTTTTAAAAGGTATTGTGCTGCCATCCTGTTAGAAGGTAACAGATTATTTTATTACATTGGTTAAATTGGATTTTCATTGTGTTCAATGGTGTTATTTGCCCCCTAGTGGCGCTTTCTGGTACTTAGAAAGACAACGCAAACGGGAAGTTCAGAATTTGTTTTGCACGCATAGAAGCAGCTACAAACAACGCTACGGTGCAGGTCTTTCAATGTAGTTATTTCTTGTCACGCTTCAGCCTTGGAAAAATATTTGTTTGTAAGTTCGATTCAAGCATTTAGCTAATGATGATAATCTTGTTATTGATAGAGTTTCTTACATATCAATGTTGGTTGCATTTACTCACAAATTGCAATGCCTTTAATGTATGTCGTTAGCTGTATTACTTTGCTCATGCGTCATGCAAACGAATTGTAAAATATACAATACTGTAGTTTTGTTACTGTTTCTAGTGTAATATGCTTTGTTATTCTACATAGATGGTTATACATTATTAGAGTAATGAAAGGAGCAATTACCATATGGTTAACAATTAGCTATATGGTTTGGCATCATGCCAGATGCATGGTACCTTAGCGCGTGCTTTGTATTTATGCAACTTCAAATGTTTAATGTACAGCTACAGTATGTCGGTGTGAATTGAACACTAAAGTATATTATTTTCTGTATTTTGCAGTTTCACAACATAAACGTTTTCAATATATTCATTCAAGAAAAGTCACGCCTTGGGAGTTTTATTGAAGACTTAGTTGTTAGCTATCTGTCTAGTTTTGCATGGGAACGCAACTCAAGGGCAGAATAGGTATTGTTACATTAAAGTAGCTCTTCGTGTATCTCTCCCATGAATTTAAGAACATGCACAATTGCTTGTAGTGTTACCAAATTGTTGTGATTTCTTTCAATTATGATATTCCAGAAACATGACTAACACAGGTATCGATTGTGTCAAATCCAAGCGTTAAAAGACATACCTTTATCTATGTGAGTGAACAGGTCCTCCAGCAGTATCTTGCTCCACTCCTGTCCATCCTTGAAGCTGTACAGAGCCCATTTCTTCAGCAGGGTCTCTCCGTTGCCATGGATATCAGTGGCGAGGAGACCAGGGAACCACTCCTCCAAGAGAGAGTCAACATGGTCCACTACCTGACCCAGTAACACACGACCTGAGGAGTAACACAACCATCATCATCACCACCACCACCACCACCACCACGTCACCCACAACCTCTGTATTGAGCTAAAGAGCTGCCGCTTTCAAGGAAAAGGACGCCAATCCGGATGCTTATAAGAAATCCTGCTACGACCTCCGACAAGCCATCAAATAGGCAAAGCATCAATGCAGCAGTAAGATCGAATCCTACTACGCCGGCTCTGATGCTCGAAGGACGTGGTAGGGCTTACAAACTATCACTCATTACAATGGGAAACCCAGCCGCGAGCTGCCCAGTGACGTGAACCTACCAGATTAACTAAAAGGCCTTCTATGCTCGCTTCGATATAAGCAACACTGAACCATAAATGAGAGCACCTGCTGTTCCAGACGACTGTGTGATCTCACTCTCCATAGCCGATGTAAGACCTTTAAACGGGTTAACATTCACAAGGCTGGGGGGCGGAATACCAGGACGTGTACTCAGAGCATGTGCTGACTAGATGGCAGGTGTCTTCACTGACATTTTCAACCTATCCCTGAACCGATCTATAATACAAACTTGTTTCAAGCAGACCACCATAGTCTCTGTGCCCAAGAACGCCAAGGCAAGCTGCCTAAATGGCTATCGCCCCGTAGCACTCACATCTATAGCCATGAAATGCTGGTCATGGCTCACAACAAAATCATCCAAGACACCATGGACCAACTCTAATTCGCATACTGCCCTAACAGATCCATAGATGACAATCTCTATTACACTTATCACGGCCCCTCCTCTGCTGTGCAGGGGCGGTTCCTCCTGCAGGTAGAGGAGGGTCGTTAGTGATTGGAGTCACCTAGGCTCAGGGTATTTAAATGGCTTCACTAATCACTCTTGTCTCTATCTCTCTCTGCTCCTCCAGGTATGATCCTGTTTGTTTGTTCCTTTGTAGTTTTACTTAGTTTTCACTCAGTCATATTCACACACACAGACTCACACATCCATGCACTTTACATACACCTTACATTATGATACTTTCACACCTCATTCCTTTTTCTTTGTTTAAAGTTAATAGTTTGGTTTACAATAAAGAACCTTTTTGATTGGCCTATACCTGTTGTTCGTGTCCCCTCATTTTTGCCACAGGCTATGAGCCGGCCTACACTGTCCTCACCCACCTGGACAAAAGGAATACCTATGTAAGAATGCTGTTCCTTTACTACAGCTCAGCACTCAACACCATAGTCCACTCCAAGCTCTTCACCAAGCTCCCAGACCCTGGGACTGAACACCTCCCGCTGCAACTGAATCCTGGACTTCCTGACGGACCTCGTCCAGGCTGTGAGGGAAGGTAACAACACATCCGCCATGTTGACCATCAACAGGGGGGTCCCTCAAAGGTGTGTGCTTAGTCCCCTCCTGTATTCCCTGTTCAACCATGACTGCGTGGCCGCTCACAACTCAAACACCATCATCAAGTTTGCTGAGGACACAATGACAATGAGGCACAGCCTATAGGGAGGTGGACCTCAGAGACCTGGCAGTGTGAGCTTCAAGTTCTTCAGTGTCCACATCACTAAGGAATTAACATTGTCCACACACACCCACACAGTTGTCAAGAGGGCACGACAGTGCCTCTTCCCCCTCAGGAGGCTGAAAAGATTTGGACTGGGCCCTCAGATCCTCAAAAAGTTATACAGTTGCTCAATTAATATCATCTTGTCTGGCTGCATCACCGCTTGATACAGCAACTGCAAGGCAACCGACCGCAAGGCACTACAGAGGGTAGTGACCTCTTTACCAGGCAGTGTGAGCGGAAGGCCCCCCCAGAATTCTAAGACTCCAGCCACCCAAGCCATAGAAAGTTCTCTCTGAAACCGCATGGCAAATGGTACCAGTGCATCTGATACCACACACACACACACACAACTTTATATTATCTATCCAGGTGCCTAGTCACTTCACCCCTACATATATGTACATAGCTACTTCAATTACCTCATACCCCTGCACATCAACTCAGTACTGGTACTCCCTGTATATAGCTATGCTATTTATTTACCTCGTTATTGTTATTCACTGTGTACTTATTTCCTGTATCTCTATTTTAACTTTGCATTGTTGGAAAAGGAGCCATAAGTAAGCATTTCACTTTTAGTCTACACTTGTTGTTTAAGGAGCATGAGAAACACAATTTGATTTGATAAATGCAACTTAGTAAGATAAAATGTTCCATATCTTATCATATCGTAATCATATTACACTGCTCAAAAAAATAAAGGGAACACTTAAACAACACAATGTAACTCCAAGTCAATCACACTTCTGTGAAATCAAACTGTCCACTTAGGAAGCAACACTGATTGACAATAAATTTCACATGCTGTTGTGCAAATGGAATAGACAACAGGTGGAAATTATAGGCAATTAGCAAGACACCCCCAATAAAGGAGTGGTTCTGCAGGTGGTGACCACAGACCACTTCTCAGTTCCTATGCTTCCTGGCTGATGTTTTGGTCACTTTTGAATGCTGGAGGTGCTTTCCCTCTAGTGGTAGCATGAGACAGAGTCTACAACCCACACAAGTGGCTCAGGTAGTGCAGCTCATCCAGGATGGAACATCAATGCGAGCTGTGGCAAGAAGGTTTGCTGTGTCTGTCAGCGTAGTGTCCAGAGCATGTAGGCGCTACCAGGAGACAGGCCAGTACATCAGGAGACGTGGAGGAGGCCGTAGGAGGGCAACAACCCAGCAGCAGGACTGCTACCTCTGCCTTTGTGCAAGGAGGAGCAGGAGGAGCACTGCCAGAGCCCTGCAAAATGACCTCCAGCAGGCTACAAATGTGCATGTGTCTGCTCAAATGGTCAGAAACAGACGCCATGAGGGTGGAATGAGGGCCCGACGTCCACAGGTGGGGGTTGTGCTTACAGCTCAACACCGTGCAGGACGTTTGGCATTTGCCTTCACAGATGAAAGCAGGTTCACACTGAGCACGTGACAGACGTGCCAGAGTCTGGAGACGCCGTGGAGAACGTTCTGCTGCCTGCAACATCCTCCTGCATGACCGGTTTGGCGGTGGGTCAGTCATGGTGTGGGGTGGCATTTCTTTGGGGGGCCGCACAGCCCTCCATGTGCTCGCCAGAGGTAGCCTGACTGCCATTAGGTACCGAGATGAGATCCTCAGACCCCTTGTAAGACCATATGCTGGTGTGGTTGACCCTGGGTTCCTCCTAATGCAAGCCTATGCTAGACCTCATGTGGCTGGAGTGCGTCAGCAGTTCCTGCAAGACGAAGGCATTGATGCTATGGACTGGCCCGCCCGTTCCCCAGACCTGAATCCAATTGAGCACATCTGGGACATCATGTCTCGCTCCATCCACCAACGCCACATTGCACCACAGACTGTCCAGGAGTTGGCGGATGCTTTAGTCCAGGTCTGGGAGGAGATCCCTCAGGAGACCATCCACCACCTCATCAGGAGCATGCCCAGGCGTTGTAGGGAGGTCATACAGGCACGTGGAGGTCGCACACACTACTGAGCCTAATTTTGACTTGTTTTAAGGAGATTACATCAAAGTTGGATCAGCCTGTAGTGTGGTTTTCCACTTTAATTTTGAGTGTCACTCCAAATCCAGACCTCCATGGATTGATAAATTTGATTTCCATTGATAATTTTTGTGTGATTTTGTTGTCAGCACAGTCAACTATGTAAAGAAAAAAGTATTTAATAAGAATATTTCTTTCAGATCTAGGATGTGTTATTTTAGTGTTTCCTTTATTTTTTTGAGCAGTGTATTTGATTTGACAACCATCATCATCATCATCTCCAACTGATGATCTATTTCACTCTTTATTGCAATATATTATACACAGTTTATCAAACCGGGGGTTCTTAATCGTTTTTCAGCTCACAACCAAAATTATTAAATTATTATTTTTTATTTTCCTTAAACTAGTGTTGACGGCATTTACATTTCAGTATGGATACCTTATTGTCTAGGCTGTGGTGCAGTTCCAGTACCTTTGCGTGAGCAGGGCACAGTGATCTTGACGAAGCTGGCAGGGTTGTCCTCTACATTGGCAGCCTCAACCAGACAGTAGGCCTCAGGAGACCAGCTCAGGTAGATGCCTCTCCTCCAGTAGATACGGTTGGGACGCAGCTCTCTTTCTGGACCAACACAACAACATTGTGGCTACTTAGAGCCATATACACTGAGTGTACAAAAAAGTTATTTCCATTAGATGAACTGACCAGGTGAATCCAGGTGAAAGCCACGATCCCTTATTAATGTCACCTGTTAAATCCACTTCAATCAGTGTAGGGGAGGAGCCATGGATTGTGTATGTGTGCCATTCAGAGGGTGAATGGGCAAGACACAAGATGGAAGTGTTTTTCACACCCAACAGTTTCCTGTGTGTATCAAGAATGGTCCACCACCCAAAGGACATGCAGCAAACTTGACATATCTGTGGGAAGCATTGGAGTCAACATGGGCCAGCATCCCTGTGGAACGCTTTCGACAACTTGTAGAGTCCAAGCCCAGACAAATTGAGGCAAATGGGGGTGCAACTCAATATTAGGAAGGTGTTCCTAATGTTTTGTACATGTAGTGTATACAGTACTGATATAATCAGTTTCTAGGAGCTTTGCTGCATGTTCTAAAAAATACTATCCAGGAGATTCTGGACATGGCTCAATTTCCAGCTAATGAACTTTGGATGAAACGACAACCTAAGTAATTATCCCTTTAACGTCAGCATTAGTACCTCTGCCACAGAGCATGTAGGAGGAGACCTCAAGTAGGCGGTTGATCTGTCTCGACCAGTAGCCCATGGGGAAGTAGGGCATCTCATAGAGACGAACAATGACCTCAGAATTTTCACAGTGGGGCATCTCAATTACTGGCCGGTGTTTGGAGAGACTGTGAGGGAAGGACAAGACAATAAGCATGGTTTAAGCTTGGCAAAGAGGTTTTGAGACAATATAGACAACAGTTTCCATTCAGTAGATAGAGAATTCAGGAAACTGGTAGGCCATTTTGGCTCAAACAATACTAAAATCAACAAAATGATATGCCTCTTACCTGCTCGGCACTAGGAGCTGGTCCTCTCCGAAGGGCAGGGCGATCTGGAACTTCTCCAGCAGTTTAAAGTACTGGGTCAGGTGGCACTTGGGGAAACACTTACTCTCAAATAGGAACCGTTCCACCATAGAGCGCTGGACTACGCCTTTGGGATTCTCCCAGAACCCAGAGCTTTTCAGAGACAGTTTCTACACAGAGAAAGAGAGAGAGGAGGAAGTGATTGAATGAGGTCAGTGTGTGTGTGTGTGTGTGTGTGTGTGTCTCACAGGCGACTGGTAGCACCTTAATTGGGTAGGACCTGCTCATTGTAATGGCTGGAACAGAATAGATTTAATCACACACATCAAACATGTGGTTTCCATGTGGATGATAACGTTCCATTCACTTCATTCCATCCTCCTGTAGTGTGTGTGTGTGTGTGTGTGTGTGTCTACCTGTGAGATGATGTTGCAAAGCCACTGTGGGTCGATAAAGTAGAGTTCTCGGAGTTGGAGGGCCGGGTCGTCAAAGTGCAGAAGGACTCCTATAAACAGACATTGCCATTGAAGTACATGAAACAAATAATACCTGGCTGTGCTATGAACAGAAGACACAAACATATTGTGGCAGACGGCAGGGAGAGGTGAGGGGAGTGGTTATTGAAGGGAGATATCTTGCGGTCCGCTGGCTCCACCCCCGAGCCTTATATGGACTTCCTGCCCCAACAAGGGAAGCCTGTGGGTCATTAAGCCAGGTAGTACTTGGGGATAAAAGAAGAAGCGGCTTGCACAAAGGGGCAGAGAATGGAGAGGGAAGCGTGTGTTATGGAGAGTGCGAGAAGAGAGAGAGAGAAATATCTGTGTGATTACCCATTGTGACCTGGACTGTCTGATTAACCCCACAGTGCACTGAACTGGACCTGAGTTTTAGTATTACCCCTGGAGAACGAAATGGACAACGAGAACGGATTGTGGACTGTGAAATGGTTGGTGAATTCCCCCCTTTTCCCCAGTGTGCAAACCCCCCTAATAAATTCCCCATTTGCATTCTAGTTGTCCTCCTTTTTCTATGAATAAGAAGTTGCTGTATCAGGTCGTGAAGAAGAATGACGAACGTATGGAGTTGTTGTTGGTGGCCCGTCCCTTTGTACCATCTGTCCGGTAGTTGGAGCACATTCTTGGGGCTCACATAGGGGTGGAGAAGACCTTAGACATGATCAAGACACGATTTTACTGTCCGGGGGTGAAGAGAGCAGTGGAAGATTACTGCTGCAATTGCCCGGAGTGCCAGCAGGTGACGCCAAAACCCCACTTTCGCAGCCCCTTAATTCCCCTACCCATTATTTCAGTCCCTTTCAGCAGGATCGCAATGGACCTGGTAGGACCTCTTCCCAAGAGCAACCGAGGGCACCAATACATCCTGGCGATTGTGGATTATGCCACCAGGTACCCGGAAGCCATTCCCCTGCGCACCATGGCCACCAAGGGAATCACACGTGAGTTAGTCATGCTGTTCTCCCGAGTAGGCATCCCCGACGAGATATTGACCGACCAGGGCACCCTGTTCATGTCACAAATCATGAAGGATCTACGCAAACCAATGAAAACAACCCAGTTGTGTACCTCAATGTATCACCCACAGACTGATGTATTGGTGGAAAGATTCAATTGAACCCTGAAGCAAATGCTAAAGAAGGTGCTGGAGGCGGACAGAAAGAATTGGGACCAGCTGCTACCCTACATGATGTTCTCGATCCGAGAAGTGCCCCAAGCTTCAACAGAATTCTCTCCCTTCGAACTTCTGTACAGGAGACGACCCCGAGGACTGCTGGATGAAGCTAAAGAAGCCTGGGAACAGCAACCGTCACCCCACCGAACCATGGTGGAGTACGTGGAAGACATAAGAGACCGGATGGCAACCCTGTGGCCTCTGGTACGGGAACACATGCTGGAGGCTTAAGTGTGGGTGTACAACAGAGGGGTACAATGAAGGGACTTCAGGCCAGGAGACAAAGTGTTGGTGTTGGTCTCCACCTCAGAATCTATGTTTTTAAACCGATGGAACGGGCCATACGAAGTCCTTGAGAAGGTGGGTGAAGTTATCTATAGGGTCAGACAGCCAGGACATAGATTTACCATGTGCATTTGCTAAAGAAATGGAATGCATGTGATGTACTCTATTTCCCCGAAGAAGGCTACCACAGAGACCAAGCCGGCAGAGGTCCCACTGGGGGAGCAGCTGAGCCAAGTACAGAAGCAGGAGCTGAGGGAGTTGGTCGGCCGGAACCAGGACACACCGAACTGGTACAGCACAGCATCATCACCGAACCTGGGAAAAAGGTGAAGTTGGGACCCTACTGCATACCTGATGCAAGAAGAGAGGCTGTCAGGGCCGAGGTAAAAACAATGTTGAAAGAATGTGGAGAAAGAATGTCTAGCGATCAAGTGGGCGCTGGAGACGCTGAATATTACTTATTGGGAAGGCACTTCACCCTCGTAACGGACCATGCACCACTGGTTTGGATGTCACGGAACAAGGACAGTAATGCCCGGGTCACCCGCTGGTTCCTATCCTTGCAGCCCTTTGCTTTATCTGATTAAGCAGAGCCATAACCTTATGAAAACGCAAATCTCTCATTTGGAAGCTAAAATTACATTTAATCTCTTCACCAATAATTTCATATTCAAACATTTAAATTGAACAACAATTCCATGTGACTCCGATAACTACAATGTGCAGACTTTCCACTGTAGAGTTTATGTCATCCTATCATCAATGAGAATGTCCCAGATGACATTCTCATTGATATTCATTAAGTACCACCACATATATGTTCAATTGGTCGGATTACCAGAATATAGTTCATTTCCCCCCACCTTCTGATGTTCCCAGAATCTCTATGTTAACCAAGGGGTTTTCAAATTTCACATCAGTAGGGTAGAGAGAGGAAAAAGGGGGGAAGAGGTACTTATGACTGTCATAAACCTACCCCCAGGCCAACGTCATGACAGGGGAATGGCCTAGCCCTCACCTTCTGATCCAACAGGTCCCAGACGTGCTCAATGAGATTGAGATCTGGGCTCTTCGCTGGCCATGGCAGAACACTGACATTCCTGTCTTGCAGCAAATCATGCACAGAACGAGTATTATGGCTGGTGGCATTGTCATGCTGGAGGGTCATGTCAGGATGAGTCTGCAGGAAGGGTACCACATGAGGGAGGAGGATGTCTTCCCTGTAATGCACAGCATTGATTGCCTGCAATGCCAACAAGCTCAGTCAGATGATGCTGTGACACACCGCCCCAGACCACGACGGACCCTCCACCTCCAAATCGATCCCGCTCCAGAGTACAGACCTCGGTGCAACGCTCATTCCTTCGACGATAAATGCGAATCCCACCATCACCTCTGGTGAGACAAAACCGCGACTCGTCAGTGAAGAGCACTTTTTTCAGTCCTGTCTGGTCCAGCGACGGTGGGTTTGTGTCCACAGGCAACGTTTTTGCCGGTGATGTCTGGCGAGGACCTGTCTTACAACAAGCCTACAAGCCCTCAGTCCAGCCTTTCTCAACCTATTGTGGACAGTCTGAGCACTGATTGAGGGATTGTACGTTCCTGGTGTAACTCGGGCAGTTGTTGTTGCCATCCTGTACCTGTTCCGCAGGTGTGATGTTCGGCAGTACCGATCCTGTGCAGGTGTTGTTAAACGTGGTCTGCCACTGCGAGGACGATCAGCTGTCCGTTCTGTCTGTCTCCCTGTAGCGCTGTCTCAGGCGTCTCATAGTACGTACATTGCAATATATTGCCCTGGCCACATCTGCAGTCCTCATGCCTCCTTGCAGCACGCCTAAGGCACATTCACGCAGATGAGCAGGGACCCTGGGCATCTTACTTTTGGTGTTTTTCAGAGTCAGTAGAAAGGCCTCTTTAGTGTCCTAAGTTTTCATAACTGTGACCTTAATTACCTATCGTCTGTAAGCTGTTAGTGTGTTAACAACCATTCCACAGGTGCATGTTCATTAATTGTTTATGATTGAACAAGCATGGGAAAGTGTTTGGATTTTTACAAATTATTTGAAAGACAGGGTCCTGAAAAAGTGCTGTTTCTTTTTTTGCTGAGATAATTTCCTATGTTCTCCTACGTTGTGAAGACCATGGCACCAGCACAATTATGACCAGGGATTCCAACACATTAATGAAGAAACCAATTACACACACACACACACCCCCCACCCCACTGACCGGCCTCGCTGAGGAAGTGAACAGCGTGGGGTAGCTCAGCCTCCTCCAGCTGTATCTGGCTCTCCTGGATGAGCTGTAGCAGGTATTGGTGTCTGAGCACGGGGAACTCCCCCGGCACCCTGGCCCTCTCCAGCAGCACCCTTCTCTCCAGCTCCAAATAGCTTTCTGGGACCAGCTGCCCCATCACCAGCTGCCCTTGGATCTGTGGAGAGCGGGAGTGAAAGGGGTGTGGAGGGTCACTAAAAGGTATAGTGGCTTTGCACACAGTGCTGTGTATGGAACTTACGTGGACCATTGAAATAAGTCAAAGGTACTAACAAAGCTGTCAAGGATTGTCCTTTTAGGCAAGCTAGAGCTTGGGATGATGGTATATGTGGAACATCAGTGGAAATTCTGGCTAGTCTAAATGACATAAACATTAGGGCTAACAACACTAGCTACCTTGAAGTTGGCGACCTCCCTGGCGATAGCCTTGCGGAGTCTGCCGATGGAGTCCGAGTCCTCGCACACCGCCACCATGTGGTAGTCCCGGATGGCAGGGAAGCCCTGGTGGTTGAGGAGCTCCTGGCGGATCTTATCCAGGCAAGCCTGCAGCTGGAGGTCCTCGCTCACGTCTGTGTGTGTCCCCACCAGGATGACTGGTGACAGGGGGGCCACCGCCTACACAGACAGATGGACAAACATGGTAAGATATAGCATTATGGTGGAATAGTAAATGAAAGCATTCGAGATTACATTTTTGATTTATTAGGTACCCCATTTGCTGACACCAATGGCGACAGCTAGTCTTACTGGGGTCGAACATATAACGAAAAAAATACGTTACAGACAAAATACTTTACAATTTACATATGTTTTAAAACATAAACATATAGTGTGTGTGTGTGCATCTATCAGATACACATACATGTCAGTACATACACACAACAAGTAGGTCACATGGGAGAGAGGTGTTGTGCAATGAGGTGTCGCATTGTGTCTTTTGAAACCAGGTTTGCTCTTCACTTGCGCTATATAAGACGGGTGTTACATTCACTCATGGCTCTGTATAATACTGTATGTTTCCTTGAATTTGTTTTGGACCTGGGGACTGTGAAAAGACCCCTGGTGCCATGTCTGATGGGATAAGTGTGCGTGTCAGTGCGGTGTGTAATTTGACGATGCAAATGATTTGAAACTACGTTTCTTATAAAAACATGAAGTGACGCAGTCAGTCTTTTCTGAACTCGTAGTCGAGAGACTGGTATGCGTAGTATTAATACTAGCCCTGTGATGACAAGACTTGCCGCTCTGTTCTGGGCCAGCTGCAGCTTATCTAGGTCTTTCTTTGCATCACTTGACCATATGACTGGACAATAATCAAGATAAGCTAAAACTAAAGCCTGCAGGACGTGCTTTGTGGAGTGTGGCGTCAAGAAAGCAGAGCATCTCTTTATTACGGACAGACCTTTCCCTATCTTCACAACCATTGAATCTATATGTTTTGACCATGACTGTTCAGAAACTAAAGGTAACACCCAAGTAATTTGGTCTACTCAACTTGTTCAACAGCCACACCATTCATTAGGAGATTCAGCTGAGGTCTAGAACGTAGGGAATGATTTGTACCAAATACAACGCTCTTAGTTTTAGAGATGTTCAGGACCAGTTTATTACTGGCCACCCATTCCAAAACAGACTCCAACTCTTTGTTAAGGGTTTCAGTGACTTCATTAGCTGTGGTTGCTGATGCGTTAATGGTTGAATCATCAGCAAACATGGACACACCTGCTTTGTTAAATGTCAGTGGCAGGTCATTGGTAAAAATAGAAAAGAGAGGAGGGCCTAGAGAGGTGTCTTGCGGTACACCACACTTGTTTGACAGAGAAGCTCCTATTAAAGAAAACCATCTGAGTGCTATTAGATAGAGAGCTCTGAATCCATGATATGGCAGAGGTTGAAAAGACATAAGTTTTGTCAACAACAGGTTATGGTCAATAGTATCAAAGGCTGCACTGAAATCTAACAGTACAGCTCTCAATATCTATTTATTTTCAATTTCTTTCAACCAATCATCAGTAATTTGTGTCAATGCATTACATGAGTGCTTATCTCTATAAGCATTCTGAAAGTCTTGTTAATTTGTTTACAGAGTAGTAGCATTGTATTTGGTCAAACACCATTTTTTACAACAGTTTGCTAAGAGTTGGCAGCAAGCTGATAGGTCTGCTGTTAGAACCATTAAATGCTGCTTTACCACTCTTGGGTAGCGGAATGACCGACTTTCCTCTAGGCTCAGATTAAAGATATGACAGATAGGAGTGGCTATAGAGTCAGCTACCATCCTCCATAGCTTTCCATCTAAGTTGTCAATGCCAGGTTTGTCATTATTGATTGATTTTTCCACCACTCCCATACTAACTTTACAAAATTCTAACTTGCAATGCTTTTCTTTCATTATTACATTTTTCTTTATACATGAGTACGATGGCTCACTGTTTGTTGTTGGCATTTACTGCTTAAGATTGCCAATGAAGTAATCATTCAAATAATTGGCAACAAAAGTTTTTGATGAATATGCCTTCTGATTGGATGAAAGATGGAGTTGAATTTGTCTAATTTCATATAAAGTACTCAAGTTCTTTTTCTCCATTATTCTTTATTTAATTGATCTTGGCTTCATACTACAGTTTATTTGTCTTTTTGTTGAGTTTAGTCACATAATTTCTCAGTTTGCAGTAAGCCAGACGTGCACCGACTCATTAGCCACTTCTTTTGCCCCATCTCTTTCAACCATACAGTTTTTCAATTCCTCATCAAGCCATGGAGCTTAAACAGTTCTAACAGTCAGTTTCTTAACAGGTGCATGTTTATCAATAATTGGAAGAAGCAATTTCATAAAGTAATAAAATGTGCAGCGTCAGCATGCTCATTATTAATCACATCAGACCAACACATATTTTTTAACATCATCCACATAAGAGACGCAGCAATACACTATTTTAGGACCAGCTTTGGAAGGTTGGCTTCCTGGATATAGCCACTATACTGTGATCACTGCATGGATACGGATACAGCTTTAGAACACAGTTCTACAATATTAGTAAAAATGTGATCAATACATGTGGATGATCTTGTTCCAGTGGTGTAAACACCCTAGTAGGTTGATTAATAACCTGAACCAGATTACTGGCACTGGTTACAGTGAGAAGCTTCCTCTTGAGCAGACAGCTTGATGAAAACCAGTCAATATTCAGGTCACCAAAAAAAAAAACTCTCTGTTTACATCACATACACTATCAAGCATTTCACACATTATTTAGATACTGACAGTTAGCACTTGGTGGCCTATAGCTTTCAGCTTTTTCATTGTCATTATGCATTCACATACAGAAATGGTGTCCTCTCTCAATGACATACAGATTGCTGTCATCTTGCCATTCTCCTGTCTAAACTCATCGAGCTGACTGTGGGAGAAATGCAAACTGTTCTTCAGGTCCAGGACCTCTCGTCCATTCTTTTATTAGTTTATTAGTCCACAGCGGTACTGGAGGCTTCTAAACTGCTTATACCCCCAAGCCATAAGACTCCTGAACATCTAATCAAATGGCTCAGTAAATAAGTTCAGTAGTAAAAATGTGCTTAACAAGTTTGATTGCTCCAGGCAAGTTCAATCGAGAAAACAGTATTTGCAATGTAAAAAATACTACTTCCAGTTGTGTGTACGAAAATATATGCACTCGCAACAGTGACAAAAAACAACAAAACATTTACAAAAAGGTATGGGTGTGACTCACCTTGATGTTGAAGAGCCAGGGTTTGAGCGCGTCCACCTGGGCAGCCCCCTTACTGAGGTCGTACACAACCAGGTAGAGGGCCCGGGGGGTAAGGAAGTGGGGGTGAGAACCACTGAACTCCTCCCCACCTGAACAAAGAGCAGAGAGAGGGTCAAGACCGCCAGAACAAAACCTTCAAGACTCAATCCAGACCGTGAAACCCAAACTTACAGTGCATTTGGAAAGTATTCAGACCCCTTGACTTTTTCCACATTGTAACGTAACAACCTTATTCTAAAATAAAATTCTACACACAATACCCCATAATGACAAAGCAAAAAACATTTTTTACATTTTTGTACTGATTTAAAAAAACTGAAATTAACATTAACTTAAGTATTCAGACCCATTACTCAGTACATTGTTGAAGCACCTTAGGCAGTGATTACAGCCTTGAGTCTTCTTGGGTAGGACGCTAAAAGCTTGGCACACCTGTATTTGGGGAGTTTAACCCATTCTTCTCTGCAGATCCACTCAAGCTCTGTCAGGTTGGATGTGGAGCGTTGCTGCACAGCTATTTTCAGATCTCTCCAGAGATGTTCGATCGGGTTCAAGTCCGGGCTCTGGCTGGCCCACCCAAGGACATTCAGAGGCTTGTAATGAAGCTACTCCTGCGTCGTCTTGGCTGTGTGCTTAGGATTGTTGTCCTGCTGGAAGGTGAACCTTTGCCCCAGTCCGAGGTCCTGAGCGCTCTGGAACAGGTTTTCATCAATGATCTGGGTATTTTGTGCCGTTCATTTCCCCTCAATCCTGACAAAACCTGCCCCTAAGCACACAGCCAAGATAACACAGGAGTGGCTTCGCGACAAGTCTCTGAATGTCCTTAAGTGGCTCATGTGCTTAACAAGTCACATAAGAACTTGCATGGACACACACTGTGTTCAATAATAGTGTTTAACAGGGTTTTTGAATGATGTTACGGATACAGTTATTCTGTGTGTGTGTGTGTATCCTGTGTGTGTTTCTTTTCTCTCCTTCTCCCCTCACAGGTGAAAATCATCACTCCCCAATCAGTCAACAATCAAAAGACACACCTCCTCCTACTTCCTAACCTATCACAGTTCCTTCCCCATGGTTTAAAAACCCCATCATTTGTTTGCTCTAGAGCTCAATCTCTAGCTCAATCTCTAGCTCAATCGCTCTGTAAATGCCATGTCTGTAGGTCTCTGTGTTTCACTCTCGCTTTGTGTCTTAACCTCTCTTTTGTTTTAAGCACCTCATAGCACTTTGTCATCACCTGTGAGTATTGTTTTTGGTTATGGTGTTTGTTTGTTTGTTGCTGGTGGGAAAAGGGGGAAACCAAGACAAGTCGCCCATGGACATACACTACCCGTAGGTGAACTTTGTTAAATACACTAGTTAGAACTGGGCGGACCACCCACTGTATTTTTGGTTAGTTAGTTAGCTGTTGTTAAAGTAGGCTAGTCTAGCTTAGGGGTGTGTTTTTGTATATTTATTGTTTCTTTCCTTGGGTCCAGCTCAGCCCCTTTTCCTGCTCCCCCCATTACCGTGTGTTTATAAATAAACCTGGAGTTTGACGGTAGATTTCTGTTGTCGTGGTTATTTCGTTCACACTTTTACTTTGTCACAATAATAATTTGCATGAGTTATGTTACGGGTCTCATTACCATCCCCCCTAGACTGTCGGGCCAAAAGGGATTCGTAACAAATGACTACCTCATCTCTGTACCCCACACATACAATTATCTGTAAGGTCCCTCAGTTGATAAGTAATTTTCAAACACAGATTCAACCAAAGACGACATCTATTGGTAGATGGGTGAAAAAGCAAACATTGAATATCCCTTTGAGCATTGGGAAGGTATTAATTACACTATGGATGATGTATCAATACAACCAGTAACTACAAATATACAGGTGTCCTTCCTAACTCAGTTGCTGGAGAGGAAGGAAATCGCTCAGGGATTGTATGAGGCCAGTGGTGACGTTAACAGTTAGTTAATCGTTGTGATAGGAGAACTGAGGATTGATCAATAACATTGTAGTTACTCCACAATACTAACCTAAATGACACGTGAAAAGGAAGCCTGTACAGAGAAAAAATATTCCAAAGCAGTGCATTGTTGCACACAGGATGCATGAAGTAATACTGCAATAAATGTGGCAAAGAAATTAACTTTATGTCTTGAATACAGAGCATTATGTTTGGTGCAAATCCAACACATCACTGACTACAACTCTTCATATTTTGAAGCATGGTGGAGGCTGCATCATGTTATGGGTATGCTTGCCATTTTTAGGATGCAAAGAAATGGAATAGAGCTAAGCACAGGCAATATCCTAGAGGAAAACCTTTTTCAGTCTGCTTTCCAAAAGACACTGGGAGAAAAGGAGCAGGACAATAACCTAAAACACAAGGCCAAATATACACTGGAGTTGCTTACCAAGACGACATTGAATGTTCCTGAGTGGCCAAGTTACAGTTTTGACTTAAATCTGCTTGTGAATCTATGGCAAGATTTAAATGGTTGTCGAGCAATGATCAACAACCAACTTGACAGAGCTTGAAGAATTAAAAAAATAATAATGTGCAAATATTATACAATCCAGTTGTTCAAAGCTCTTAGAGACTTACCCAGAAAGACTCACAGCTGTAACTCCTGACAAAGGTGATTCTAACATGTATTGACTCAGGGGTGTGAATAATTATGTTAATTAGATATTTCTGTATTTTATTTTCAATAAAATGTGCAAAAACTTAAAAAAACATTTACACTATCATTATGGTGTATGGTGTGTAGATATGTGAGAAAAAATAATCCATTTTGATTTCAGGTTGTAACACAACCAAATTTGTCATAAGTCAAGGGGTATGAATACTTTGAAGGCATTGTATTGTGATTCGTTATTGCGATTTGATGTTCCAAACAGTATGTCTGCTGCAGAGAGACCAGAGAGTATGAGAAAATGAGTTTCAGTCATGTAAATAAAAGTACTGAAAACATGGCTCACTATTTAAAAAGAAGACGGAGAACAAGCTATAGGATGAAAAATACCAGATTGAGCCGTTTTAGCCGACTAGGGCTTTCTAATGATACCAGGCAAACGCGATACTTGGGGTCAAGTTTCACGTCTGTGGCTATGAAATGCTTTGAAAGGCTGGTCATAGCTCACAACATCACCATTATCCCAGAAACCCTAGACCCACTCCAATTTGCATATCGCACCAACAGATCCACAGATGATGCAATCGCTATCGCACTCCACACTGCCCTTTCCCACCTGGACAAAAGGAACACTTATGTGAGAATGCTATTCATTGACTACAGCTCAGCATTCAACACCATGTTTCCCTCAAAACTCATCACTAATCTAAAGACCCTGAGACTAAACACCTCCCTCTGCAACTGGATCCTAGACTTCCTGACGGGCTGCCGCCAGGTGGTCAGGGTAGGTAACAACACATCCGCCACACTGATCCTCAACACAGGGGACCCTCAGGGGTACGTGCTCAGTCCCCTCCTGTACTCCCTGTTCACTCATGACTGCATGGCCAGGCACAACTCCAACGCCATCATTAAGTTTGCTGATGACACAACAGTGGTAAGCATGATCACTGACAACGATGAGACAGCCTATAGGAAGGTCAGAGACCTGACCATGCGGTGCAAGGACAACAACCTCTCCCTCAACGTGATCAAGACAAAGGAGATTATTGTGGACTACAGGAAAAAGAGGACCGAGCACGCCTCCATTCTTATCGACGGGGCTGTAGTGGAGCAGGTTGAGAACTTCAAGTTCCTTGGCATCCACATCAACAACAAACTAACATGGTCCAAGCACACCAAGATAGTCGTGAAGTGGGCACGACAAAACCTATTCCCCCTCAGGAGACTGAAAAGATTTGGCATGGGTCCTCAGATCCTCAAAAGATTTTACAGCTCCACCATCGAGAGCATCCTGACGGGTTGCATCACTGCCTGATATGGCAACTGCTCGGGTCTCCGACCGCAATGCACTACAGAGGGTAGTGCGTACGGCCCAGTACATCAACAGGGCCAAGCTCCCTGCCATCCAGGACCTCTATACCAGGCAGTGTCAGAGGAAGGCCCTAAAAATTGTTTAAGACTCCAGCCTAGCCACCCTAGTCATAGACTGTTCTTTCTGCCACTTTAAACAACCCTACCTGCATGTGCATAATTATCTCAAGTACCTTGACACCGGTACCCCCTGTATATAGCCTCCACATTGACTCTGTACCGGTACCCCCTGTATATAGCCTCCACATTGACTCTGTACCGGTACCCCCTGTATATAGCCTCCACATTGACTCTGTACCGGTACCCCCTGTATATAGCCTCCACATTGACTCTGTACCGGTACCCCCTGTATATAGCCTCCACATTGACTCTGTACCGGTACCCCCTGTATATAGCCTCCACATTGACTCTGTACCGTATATACCTCCACATTGTACCCCCTGTATATAGCCTCCACATTGACTCTGTACTGGTACCTCCTGTATATAGCCTCCACATTGACTCTGTACCGGTACCCCCTGTATATAGCCTCCACATTGACTCTGTACCCCTGTATATAGCCTCCACATTGACTCTGTACCCCCTGTATATAGCTCCACATTGATTGACTCTGCCCCCACATTGACTCTGTACTGGTACCCCCTGTATATAGCCTCCACATTGACTCTGTACTGGTACCCCCTGTATATAGCCCCCACATTGACTCTGTACTGGTACCCCCTGTATATAGCCTCCACATTGACTCTGTACTGATACCCCCTGTATTTCACCCTGCTATTGTTATTCACTGCTGCTCTTTAATTATTTGTTTTTCTTATCTCTTACTTTTTAAGGTATTTTCTTAAAACTGCATCGTTGGTTAAGGGCTTTTAAGTAAGCATTTCACTGTAAGGTCTACACTTGTTGTATTCGGCGCATGTTACAAATACAATTTGATTTAATGTATCAACATAATATCGTCCAAAATAATATTGTGATATACAACAACAACCACAAAAAAATCCCACATCACTAGTAAGTATCCAGACCAGATGTCACAGTTGGCAGTTGACGGTTGACCCACCTGAGAAGTCCCAGACGTTGAGCACCATGTTCTTCTTATCCCGGTCCCGGATGGTCCAATCTCTGACGTCGATCCCAGCGGTGGGCCGCTCCATCTGCCACTGAGAACGCTTGAGCTTCATCAGCTGTCGGATCAGAGCAGTCTTACCACTGTCGGCATTCCCAACCACAATCAGCTTCATCCGGTAGTACGGAACGGCTTTCTTCAGACGCTGCTGGAGGAACCTGAGTTACAGGATACAGGAGAGAGTGATTTATTTGGGGGAGTTTTGTGAACGGGATTAGGCTTTTGTTTGAAAGGTGAAATCTGGAGCAAATTCAAACCTATCAAAAGCCACCACCTGTTCATTCAGAATTCCCTCTGACAGATAGCATTGCTTTTTGGGTTAAATGTCAATACATGTTTTTTATTTTGTATTATTATTATTTTTTATATCGCCAACATGTATCTTGCCCAAAGAGGATCCAGCATGCAAGACCATGTATACACAAACATCTGTGAAGCGTACAAAGCCCCCAATACTGTAGGATTGTTTTAAGAATGTTGATTGGAATAATGTTCAAAGATTCATCCAAACAGGACTCAACATCAACATTGAGGAATGCAGTGCATTCAAAGTATTCAGACCCCTTGACTTTTTCCACATTTTGTTACATTACAGCCTTATTCTAAAATTGATTAAATTGTTTTTTCCCTCACCAATCTACATACAATACCATTTAATGACAAAGCGAAAATTGTTTAGAAAAATGTATAATAGAAAACTGAAATATCACATGTACATAAATATTCAGACCCTTTACTCAGTACTTTGTTGAAGCACCTTTGGCAGCGATTACAGCCTTGTCTTCTTTGGTATGACGCTACAGTTGAAGTCGGAAGTTTACATACACTTAGGTTGGAGTCATTAAAACTCATTTTTCAACCACTGCTAGTTTTGGCAAGTCGGTAAGGACAGCTACTTTGCGCATGACACAAGTCATTTCTCCAACAATTGTTTACAGACAGATTATTTCATTTATAATTCACTGTATCACAATTCCAGTGGGTCAGAAGTGTACATACACTAAACTGACTGTGCCTTTAAACAGCTTGGACAATTCCAGAAAATGATGTCATGGCTTTAGAAGCTTCTGATAGGCTAATTGACATCATTTGAGTCAATTGGAGGTGTACCTGTGGATGTATTTCAAGGCCTACCTTCAAACTCAGTGCCTCTTTGCTTGACATCGTGGGAAAATCAAAAGAAATCAGCTAAGACCTCAGAAAAAAATTCTGGTCCTCCACAAATCTGGTTCATCCTTGGGAGCAATTTCCAAACGCCTGAAGGTACCACGTTCATCTGTACAAACAATAGTACGCAAGTATAAACACCAAGGGACCACGCAGCCATCATACCGCTCAGGAAGGAGACGCGTTCTGTCTCCTAGAGATGAACGTACTTTGGTGCGAAAAGTGCAAATCAATCCCAGAACAACAGCAAAGAACCTTGTGAAGATGCTGGAGGAAACAGGTACAAAAGTATCTATATACACAGTAAAACAAGTCCTATATCGACATAACCTGAAAGGCCGCTCAGCAAGGAAGAAGCCGCTGCTCTAAAACCGCCATAAAAAAGCCAGACTACGGTTTGCAACTGCACATGGGGACAAAGATCGTACTTTTTGGAGAAATGTCCTCTGGTCTGATGAAACAAAAAATAGAACTGTTTGGCCATAATGACCATTGTTATGTTGAGGAAGAAGGAGGAGGCTTGCAAGCCGAAGAACACCATCCCAACTGTGAAGCACGGGGGTGGTAGCATCATGTTGTGGGGGTGCTTTGCTGCAGGAGGGCCTGGTGCACTTCACAAAATAGATGGCATCATGAGGTAGGAAAAGTACGTGGGTATATTGAAGCAACATCTCAAGACATCAGTCAGAAAGTTAAAGCTTGGTCGCAAATGGGTCTTCCAAATGGACAATGACCCCCAAGCATACTTCTAGAGTTGTGGCAAAATGGCTTAAGGACAACAAAGTCAAGGTATCGGAGTGTCCATCCCAAAGCCCTGACCACAGGCCCTCCGGGGGGTGGTGAAGACGGCTCAGTACATCACTGGGACCGTGCTCCCACCCATTCAGGTCATCTACTCAGAATGGTGCCTGAGGAAGGCACACAGCATCATCAAGGAGCCCAGTCACAAGCTGTTCTCTCCCTTACCGTCTTTCAGATGGTATGGGATCATGAGGTCTGAAACCAACAGGCTATCTACAAGACATCAGACTGCTGAACACATGAACTGGCCTGACCACCTGCTCGGATTCTCCATAACTTAGCACACACACATCACAACTGCTGCTACCATTATACTGCTCAGTTTATACACTGCCTCCCACCCCCCCTTCCCCAAAACACAAGTAAATATTAGACTATAAATGGTGCCTTCCTGTATTATACTTATGCTAAAATATTTATTATTTTGAGCCATTTACTTTATGTTCGTATTCTGATATTTTCTTCTTTCTTATTGTTGTTTAATTGTCGAGAAGGAACCTGCAAGTAAGCATTTCTTTGCAGACATTCACCTGACTATGTCTTTGGTCTTGTTGCCAATGTGCTTGAGATCCAGGCTGAGGCGCAGGCCATCCAGTGGCAAATCCCACAGCCGGCTCAGCTTGCCCATCTCGTCAGGGAAGGAGCGCAGGCCGCCATTACGGCTCAAGTCGAGAGAGGTCAGCTCCTCCAGCAGGCCGATCTGAGGAGGGACCTGAAACAGACAGGGGTGAAAAGGTCAATAATACCACTGATAGGAAATGTACTTTTATATTTTAAAATATATTTTATTTAACCTTCTTATTCTCCTTGAGATAACATATATTTTACAAGAGACCTGTTCTAGAGAGAACATGCAGTTTATGATGGAGGTGTGAGAAGCATTGAGTACTGTATTGTCCCTGTTCACCATATACGACCGTTTTAATGTTAGTTAGTTAGAGTGCCTGGTGCTAACAAACGTCACATACTTATCGTGACACGTGTGATCACTGTCAGTCACTTTGGCGTCTGCTAAATTACCATGTCAATCAAATATTAATAAGGTGAATAAATAAATGCTGACCTCTGTGAGCTTATTGTCACTCAGGTGTAGTTTCTCCAGTCTGGCCCACTTGTAAACTTCAGGTCCACTCAGGTCCAGCACTCCGATGCGGTTCTGACTGAACATGAGCTCCCGCAGGTTGACCGATGCCCAGGTGCACGGCCCCGGTAAAACTGTGATGTCATTGGTCCTCATATCCACAGACCGTAAACTGAAAGCAAAGAAAAAGCAAGGATGAGTCGTATTGAATCTCAAGTCAGATACATTTTTGCACACTAATAAGCAGTTTTTACTCAAATAATAGTTAACTAATAAACGCCTTCTACAACAATGTAGTTGCCTTCACTAAAACATCAAACTTACTTTGGAAGATCCAGAACGGCTTGAGGAATGGTAGTGAAACTGTTATGTGATAACTTCAGAGTTGTTATCTTTGAGGGAAGATGTGACAGCGAACCTATGACAGCAGAAACACAAAACACAATGTCATACAATGAATATGTTCTTATGTCACTACATACACAAATGAACTGTTTATCTAGAATGAACAACATTTATTAATTTGTCTGGCAATACTTTTTCTAGAAATCGGTTTGACTTGAATGACTTTCACAGATATACCTAATAATTGTACCAAATAATAATCCATTGTAAGACAGCATTGGAGAACTAGTACAGACCCCATGTTCTGTCAGCATTAAAAAGGATTAAGTAAGTAACTGCGTTACCATGTACTTACTGAGATGGTTGGTACAAGCACTGAAGTTCTCTAGTTTGGGGCAGCCAGACAGGAAGTCACGTGAGATGCTCTCCACACTGTTCTTACTGATGTCTAGGAGCTTCATCTCCAGAAGACACAGAGGAGACCACAGCTCACTCATTCTGTTCCTACAGGAGAGGAAAAGGTGTAGAGACAAAGTTATATTCATGATATTTTATGTCACATACTTGGGTTCAAATCAGAGTAGTTTTCTTTCAAATATTTTGAGGATTTAATTGAACCTGTCTAGTGCCAGATGGGTCAAATGTACATGTTTGACAAAAACTAAACACCAATTCCTGCTTTGTAATTATTTATAATATAATTTTGTGCCTATTACACAGCTAAAGTAAAACATTCAGCAGTGATCCAAAGAACTCCATTTCCATTCATACCCCTCGAGGGACAGCTCCTCCAGTCGCTCCATGGCCCGGCCCAGCTGGTGGGGGAAGGTGGTGATGTGGTTGTAGGACAGGTTGAGTTGCCGTAGCGACGGGCAGGTGACGGCGGGGTCAAGGGTCAGAAGCGGGCCGACACAGTTACGTGACACGTTGAGCATGGTCAGTGAGGGCAGGGCCAGAAGCTCTGCCGGCAACGACTGCAACTGGTTGCCTTGGAGATCCAGACGTGTCAGACTCTTCAAGCTCTAAGAAGTATAATTATTATTATTTTGAAGTATTAAATAAATCATCGCAACAATAAATGATATAAAATGATGAATATTTTTTTTAGATACTGACAAGATTCTGTAGATTAACCGAACATTGAATTCCCCCCATCTATTCAACATTGAAGCATTCTGAACAGACCCCACACCTCACACAGCCCAGAGGGGAACTCTGATAGGCTGTTCTGGCTCAAGTCTAGTCGATACAGGTGCTCCAGCTGCTGTCGGACAGAACCGTCGCCCAACAAACATGACACAGAGTCCAGCTCATTCCCTGATAGGTCCAGCAGGCGGATCCACTCTCTGTCCCCGACCAGAGGGGAGGAGTTATACCCAGAGCTCAAGACTGGGGAGTGAATACCTGCAGTAGAAACAATAGAAATAATGGATAACCATTGATATGATACCATTGATATTTTGAACAAGGGCAAGTAAAACTAATGTACTCTAAGTACCTTTCTGGTTAGGGGTTGTCCTGCCATACCTCCTCTGAAGTGGCTCGTTGAGCTCAACCTCACCCTGGACTCCCTTCGGATGGATACAGGACTGTTTGATTGGTTAGTAAATTAATTGGTTTAATTGGTAAATTGATTGGCACATATCTTAATTCATTCATTTATTGAAAGAGAGCGAGAGAGCAAGAAAGAGAGAGGGGGACAGTTAAGTTTTTTCTCTGAAATAGAGTAAGTTAAAAAATAAACAATATTTCTATTGGTCGTAAAGAAGATAGCCCACCTCGGAGCTAAAGTGCCTGCGACGCCCGTTTTTCCTCTTCTGTGACCCTGCCTTCCACTCCTCCGACAAATCATTGGTGGACAGTGCCAACAAAAGCGAATCACTTCCTGTGAAAATAAGGAGACATCCAGTAAGCAAGACATTCCCAAAATAAGGCAACTGTGGCCAATAATTAACAGTCACCAAATTAGCTATTATAATCTTAGCAAAAAAAGAAATGTCCCTTTTTCAGGACCCTGTCTTGCAAAGATAATTCGTAAAAATCTAACTTCACAGATCTTTATTGTAAAGGGTTTAAACACTGTCCAATTCAACAATTAATGAACATGCACCTGTGGAACGGTCGTTAGCACACTAACAGCTTACAGACGGTAGGTAATTAAGGTCACAGTTACGAAAACTTAGGACACTAAAGAGGCCTTTCTACTGACTCTGAAAAACACCAAAAGAAAGATGCCCAGGGTCCCTGCTCATCTGTGTGAACGTGCCTTAGGCATGCTGGAAGGAGGCATGAGGACTGCAGAAGTGGCCAGGGCAATAAATTGCATTGTCCGTACTGTAAGACGCCTAAGACAGCGCTACAGTGAGACAGGACGGACAGCTGTGGCAGACCACGTGTAACAACACCTGCACAGGATCGGTACATCCAAACATCACACCTGTGGGACAGGTACAAGATGGCAACAACAACTGCCGAGTTACACCAGGAATGCACAATCCCTCCATCAGTGCTCAGACTGTCCGCAATAGGCTGAGAGAGGCTGGACTGAGGGCTTGTAGGCCTGTTGTAAGGCAGGTCCTCACCAGACATCGTCTCCTATGGGCACAAACCCACCGTCACTGGACCAGACAGAACTGGCAAAAAGTGCTCTTCACTGACGAGTCGCAGGTTTTGTCTCACCAGGGGTGATGGTCGGATTCGCGTTTATAGTCAAAGGAATGAGCGTTACACCGAGACCTGTACTCTGGAGCGGGATCGATTTTGAGGTGGAGGGTCAGTCATGGTCTGGGGCGATGTGTCACAGCATCATCGGACTGAGCTTGTTGTCATTGCAGGCAATCTCAACGCTGTGCGTTACAGGGAAGACATCCTCCTCCCTCATGTGGTACCCTTCCTGCAGGCTCATCCTGACATGACCCTCCAGCATGACAATGTCACCAGCCATACTGCTCGTTCTGTGTGTGATTCCGTGCAAGACAGGAACGTCAGTGTTCTGCTATGGCCAGCGAAGAGCCAGGATCTCTCTCACATCGGGGACTTGTTGGATCGGAGGGTGAGCGCTAGGGCCATTCCCCCAAGAAATGTCTGGGAATTTGCAGGTGCCTTGGTGGAAGAGTGGGGGAACATCTCACAGCAAGAACTGGAAAATCTGGTGCAAATGAGGAGATGCACTGCAGCACTTAATGCAGCTGGTGGCCACACCAGATACTGACTGTTACTTTTGATTTTGACCCCCCCTTTGTTCAGGGACACATTATTCAATTTCTGTTAGTCTGTGGAACTTGTTCAGTTTTTGTCTCAGTTGTTGAATCTTATGTTCATACAAATATTTACACATGTTAAGTTTGCTGAAAATAAATGCAGTTGACAGTGAGAGGATGTTTCTTTTTTGCTGAGTTTATTAGATTCCAAATAACCTTGTTTAACTTGTGGTTATTTTTTACCAAGTGATTCCATTGTGATTATCAAGAGTGAGGGAAAAGTTTGAAATAAACATGATTTGAACGTTGACAAGGAGTGCTGTTCTGTGTGTCCCATGGTCCTCACCGTCACTCTCCATATCGTCGTTGAAGACCAGACTGTCCTCTAAAGACAGGAAGCTGGAGTCATCACTCTCGTCTGACATGTACCCAGAGGTAAGGCAGGGGTCAGCTAGAGACCTGGGGGTGGAGGGGGTAGGGGTCGTCTTACCCCTCTGGAAGGATAACACGTACCGAGCTAAACATGCACCCTTACCTGAAAACACAACACAGAGAACACACATCCTTCATCCCAGGTTTTTAACCCAAATACATATGCACACGTACAGTACATAACAAAATAAATGTTCTATTCATTCTAGATTGGAAATGTGTAGGCAATATGATAGTTACAGCTTTCCTTCAAATAAGATATAGAGATCTACAGGAGAATCTAAGAAGGAGAGTCTATAACTAGAAATCAGCATCAGTGACTAGACTCACTTGTGCTGGAGGGTAGACTGTTGGCGCGACCTCGTTCAGCGAGCAGGGGGCTGAGCCAGGCAGCATCCACCCGACCCAGCCTGAACCCCCCCAGACAGAGGGCATTGTTGTTCAGGTCCAGCCCCAGACGCCCCAGTAGCTGGATGATCGCAGGGCCGTCCCCACGACGCACGCTGGCCCCCAGGGCCCCACGCAGGTGCTGCTCATGGACCCCTCGACTGAGAAGCAGCACCACAAGCTGCAGAGGCCCGCCCTGCTCACACACCTGGGAGGGGATGCAGTGGGGAAGTGGTTGAGCAGGTGGGGGGGGGAGGGGTCGAAGGGCAAAGCCTAGGAACTGAGCTCCCAAAATGAAATAATTTAGAAAATGTTTAGGGCCTGAATGACCCAGAGTCACCTCTGCTGCAAAGGATAAGTTAATGATTCCATGTGTTGTTTCATAGTTTATGTCTTCACTATTATTCCAAAATGTAGAAAATAATACATATAAAGAAAAACCTTTGAATGAGTAGGTGTGTCCAAACTATTGACTGGTAATGTACATACAGTTGAAGTCGGAGGTTTACATATACTTAGGTTGGAGTCATTAAAACTAGTTTTTCAACGACTCCGCAAATTTCCTGTTAACAAACTATAGTTTTGGCAAGTCAGTTAGGACATCTACTTTGTGCATGACACAAGTCATTTTTCCAACAATCCAACAATTTTTCCAACAATCCGAGTTGGTGCCCCCCCTTGGATTGTGCCGTGGCGGAGATCTTTGTGGGCTATACTCTGCCTTGTCTCAGGAGGTTAAGTTGGTGGTTGAAGATATCTGTCTAGTGGTGTGGGGGCTGTGCTTTGGCAAAGTGGGTGTAGTTATATCCTGCCTGTTTGGTCCTGTCTGGGGGTACAGTGTCACAGTGTCTCCCGACCCCTCCTGTCTCAGCCTCCAGTATTTATTCTGCAGTAGTTTATGTGTCGGGGGGCTAGGGTCAGTCTGTTATATCTGGAGTATTTCTCCTGTCTTATCCGATGTTGTGTAAATTTAAGTATGCTCTCTCTCATTCTCTTTCTCTCAGAGGACCTGAGCCTTAGGACCATTCCTCAGGACTACCTGGCCTGATGCCTCCTTGCTGTCCCCAGTCCACCTGGCCGTGCTGCTGCTCCAGTTTCAACTGTTCTGCCTGCGGCTATGAAACCCTGACCTGTTCACCGGACATGCTACCTGTCCCAGACCTGCTGTTTTCAACTCTCTAGAGACAGCAGGAGCAGTAGAGATACTCTGAATGATCGGCTTTGAAAAGCAGGAGGAGGGACTGGTGCACTTCACAAAATAGATGGCATCATGAGGAAGGAAAATTATGTGGATATATTGAAGCAACATCTCAAGACATCAGTCAGGAAGTTAAAGCTTGTTCGCAAATGGGTCTTCCACATGGACAATAACCCCAACTATACTTCCAAAGTTGTGGTAAAATGGCTTAATTAAGGACAACAAAGTCAAGGTATTGGAGTGGCCATCACAAAGCCCCGACCTCGATCCCATAGAAAATGTGTGGGCAGAACTGAAAAAGCGTGGGCAAGCAAGGAGGCCTACAAACCTGACTCAGTTACACCAGCTCTGTCAAGAGGAATGGACCAAAATTCACCCAACTTATTGTGGGAAGCTTGTGGAAGGCTACCCAAAATGTTTGACCCAAGTTAAACAATTTAAAGGCAATGCTACCAAATACTAATTGAGTGCATGTAAACTTCTGACCCACTGGGAATGTGATGAAAGAAAAGCTGAAATAAATAATTCTCTCTACTATTATTATGACATTTCACATCCTTAAAATAAAGTGGTGATCCTAATTGACCTAAGACAGGGAATGTTTACTTGGATTAAATGTTGTGAATTGTGAAAAACTGAGTTTAAATGTATTTAGCTAAGGTGTATGTAAACTTCCAACTTCAACTGTACATACACACATACACATACAGACGTACACACACACACACAAATCACATTTCATCAGATCCCCATAGAGATCATTGCTGACCTGGTATATGAGCGACTCGGTCTTGGTCTTCTTGTTGATGTCGGCTCCTAGCTGGATGAGACACTCAGCCATGAGCACATCCCCGTCCTTACAGGCCTTCTCCAGCATACTGTACCTCAGCTCTGCATCGCCACACATCTTGGACAGGGCCAGGCATGCAGCCTTACGCAGCTGGGAGAGCTAGAGGAAGAGAGAGAGACAAAGATGAGAGAGAGACAGAGAGGTGGGGGGATAATGGGGGGAGAAGGGGAAGTTATGAGATGGGTAAGGAAGGAAGAAGACCAAGGATTACAGAGTATGAGAACAGACACACAGAAACTCACACGCTTACCGGGTAGCTATACCGGTCAGGTGGTCCTTCTTTGAGCTGGAGGAAGATCTCTCTGTCAAAGCCTTCCCTCTGCAGCTCCCCTGCTGCCCCTGAGCAGGCATCCAGCATTCGGAGGGCCACCTGGAACCCCTATTTAGTTTTTAAAAAATGTGTGTCATTAATTGAAATAACTGGAAATGTTCTAGACAAATATGGCTTTGAGGACCATAGAGGATTACTCACCTTTAACAGCATCTCTGTGTCCTCCCTGTACTGCAGGAGACTGGTAACGAGAACAGACGCCAGGACGGGTACTATCATTCTGGACAGCTTCTTCTTAGACACAAGGCAGCAGAGGAGGTTTAGACCCCAGTAGTGTATTTCTATTGAAGAGGCAGGAAGGGAGTCAGTGTATTTATATTGAAGAGGCAGGAAAGGAGTCAGTGTATTTATATTGAAGAGGCAGGAAGGGAGTCAGTGTATTTATATTAAAGAGGCAGGAAGGGAGTCAGGTATTTCTATTGAAGAGGCAGGAAAGGAGTCAGGCAGGAAGAGTCAGGTATTTATATTGAAGAGGCAGGAAGGGAGTCAGGGTATTTCTATTGAAGAGGCAGGAAATGAGTCAGTGTATTTATATTGAAGAGGCAGGAAGGGAGTCAGGGTATTTCTATTGAAGAGGCAGGAAAGGATTGAAGAGGCAGGAAGGGAGTCAGTGTATTTATATTGAAGAGGCAGGAAAGGAGTCAGTGTATTTATATTGAAGAGGCAGGAAGGGAGTCAGTGTATTTATATTAAAGAGGCAGGAAGGGAGTCAGGGTATTTCTATTGAAGAGGCAGGAAATGAGTCAGTGTATTTCTATTGAAGAGGCAGGAAGGGAGTCAGGGTATTTCTATTGAAGAGGCAGGAAAGGAGTCAGTGTATTTATATTAAAGAGGCAGGAAGGGAGTCAGTGTATTTATATTGAAGAGGCAGGAAATGAGTCAGTGTATTTATATTGAAGAGGCAGGAAGGGAGTCAGGGACAGAGCCTTTATGTCTCTGCTTTACTTGTCTTTATTCACGTTACTTGACAGGGACAATGCACATTGATCGCCATTTCTGTAAACGTGCCAGATTTAGCAAGCAGTGTAACTACTCTCTCTCACCTCGTTCCCTAGGGAACATCTGTAGTGTGTGCAGCACAGTGTCTATCGCCCCCTGTTGACAGAGCAGGTCTACAGCACCAGAGCAGTCAGCCAGGGCAGACAGAACACGCAGGCCACACTCCTGGATGGCTGCACTGCTAATAAACTACCTCACAAACAACAAAAAGGTATATATTTTAAGGTGAGTCTATTATTAACAAGGATAAGTGTGAATTCTAGGGACCAGGGATTGTATTCCTAAATTGTCTCAGATTAGGAGTGCTGATCTAGTAACAGTTTTAGGATGTGCCTTTTAGATCACAATTGATAGGATTACAGGGACAGGGTGGACCTGATCCTTGATCAATACTCCTACTGAGATGCTTTGTGAACACGGGCCCTGATTTGAGCAGGGAATGAATTGCATGGGGTGATATGATTACCCTGTTGAGTGTCTCTAGGTAGACTGTGTGGGCCCCCTCCACCACACTCTGGTTCTTCTGCACCCTCAGAGACACGTCCACTGTGTCTGGATCAGCCACAGACACACCGTGATCAGACACCCGCAAACTTCGATCTGCTCAAACACACAAAAGATGACACATGATACATTCAGACTTCATTAGCTAAATACAGCTGACTAAGACAAAAGGACTCTCTAGCAGTCTTGCTTTGAGCACTATGGCTGGAGCTTGATACACGTATGTACACGTGTGCACACTCGAAAATGCTTCAACACTTGTGAACATGTACACATACCTAAATACTTTTAAAAACATGTAAATACTGGAACACTTGTACACCATAAGTGTTGACTGTCTATGTGCGTCTCCTACCAGGACAGAGGAAGGCCAGGCTGGCCCTCAGAGCTTCCAGCTGGACCTCAGGTATGAAGTTATGGACCTTCATGGCCCTAAGGATCTGACCCATGGCCATGTCCAGTTCATCCAGACTGGCCATCCTACAGAGAGAGGCAAGGGACATGAGTAGTACCCTAGACCAGTGGTTTCCAAACCTCAAACCATGGAGACCACTGGTCCCCCCCCCCCCCCAATAAAAACAATAATAATTTTAAGGAACTCAGTCAGGCTTACTCTTGAAAATTGTAATAGTAGAATTCACAAGGTGCAATTTCCAAATTGGGAAGTGCATCATCAGTTCCTCTTTTTATGTTAGTCATTACATACCTTCGAACTGAAGCAGTGATTGTCAACCCGGAGTACTGATACCCCAAACTAACAAGTTTGGAACATACTGTTAACCTGTATTTATACTGAATATTCTCATTGCGCTCAAATCTGTTTTGTAAGACAGACCTGTTCCACAAGAGAAACCTGCTCTGCAAGTAGGAACCTCTTCAGAAGTTGACTGATGTAATTATACTAAGCCCGCAACAGGAATGCGTAAATGTCAGTGGAAATCATGTCAGTTGAAATGATTCCTACCTTCCCTTGAAGAGCAGGTGGAGCAGTTTACATCCACCTGCGGAGACCTCTGGAGAGGACAGATGTCTCTTCATCATCTCCACCACGTTCACATGGAGGCCGTTGGACAACAACAGAGATCGCATTTTACCTGCAAACACACACGCACACACGCACACACACACACACACACACACACACACACAGTTAAATCTTTAGCAGTAATATGCAGAGGCTGAAGCCTGACCTGACTGAATGTCACCTCAGACAGTTGATGGGTAGTAACAGGAGCTAGTCTGACTCACTATTGTATGTGATGAGTGTTCCCATGGCGCTGGCAGCAGCCTGGAACACCCCAGGGGAGGAAGAGTGGAGCAGCATGGCAGCCATGATCTGTCTGTGGACTGGTGTCCTGGGGAGCACACCATCACTGTCAATCACAATACCAGCAAAATTGTAAACGCTTAAGCGAATGGTCGATGACTACAACATGAGGAAAGCTCATGCTAACGGACTACCTTCCGTCTTGCTCTTCTGTGGAATGGTGCCATGACTCGCTGCCATGCAATAGCAGGCTGTGTATGGCCCAACATGCAGCTTCCTAGGGGGGTGATGGTTAGAAACAGAAAGAGAGAGATGAGGACAGACAGAAAGAGGGAAGAGTAGTAGGACAGTGACTAAAATGTCAATACAAGACTAGCTAATAGATGATGTGTGATATAAAGTGCTGAGGACTTACCTGCACTGTGGAATCAGCAGCATGGACCTCCAGAGCTCTGCAGCAGGCCTCCATCCAGCACAACCCCACATCATCCACCACCTCCTCCTTACCTCTGTTCTCCTCCTCCATCCCTTCATTCACCACAGCTTTGCTCTGCACTATGGTTTCAGCTGAGTGGACGAGAAACAGGAAACAACAGTGGTGAGCCAGGTGTGAAGAAAGATATGTGTGTGTGTTTCAAGTTTCATTAGCCGTATCTACGAGTGGTATACACCGTCCAACGAAATGCTTACAACAATAAGAGGTAATAAAATATGAGAATATGGCCTCCAGAGTGGAGCAGCGGTCTAAGACACTGCAGTGCTTGATCCGTCACTACAGATCCGGGTTCGATCCCGGGCTGAGGCCCAGCATCGTCCGGGTTAGGGGAGGGTTTGGCCGGCCGGGATGTCCTTGTCCCATCGCGCTCTAGCGACTCCTGTGGCAGCAGGGCGCAATGCACGCTGACATGGTCGCCAGTTGGACGGTGATTCCTCCGACACATTGGTGCGGCTGGCTTCCGGGTTAAGCGAGCAGTGCGGCTTGCAGGGTCATGTTTTGGAGGACGCATGGTTCTCGACCTTCGCCTCTCCCGAGTCAGTACGGGAGTTTCAGCGATGGGACAAGACTGTAACTACCAATTGGATACCACAAAATTGGGGAGAAAAAGTAAAATAAATAAATACAAAATAAGAATAATATGAACATAAAGTAAAAAATATGAAATATTTTAAGTATAATACAAGGCACAATTTATAGTCCAATATTTACTTCTGCTTTGAGGAAGGGGAGGATGGGGGCTAGTGTATAAACTGAGCAGTATAATAAGAGTCAGGTAGCAACAGTTGTGATGGGTGGGAGCACAATCCTAGTGATGTACTGGGCCGTCTTCACCACCCCCTGGAGGGCCTTGTGGTCGTGGATGGAGCAATTCCCATACCAGGCCGTGGTACAACCGGCAGGATGCTCTCGATGGTGCAGCGGTAGCATCCTGAATTTCTTCAGGTGCCTTAGGAAATAGATGTTGCTACCTCTTGACAACTTAGAACTTGTGACTTTTTACTGCTGTCCCGTTGATGTGGATTCGGGGCATATTCCCTCCTATGCTTCCTGAAGTCAACAATCAACTCCTCTGTTTGGCTGATATTGACAGAGAGCTTGATGTAATGACACCACAATGCCAGTTCACTTACCTCCTCCCCTTTAGGCTGACCTGTTGTCCCTATAGGCCTAAAACCGTGGTGTAGTCAACAAACTGTGTGTGTGTATGTGTGTGTGTGTGTGTACTCACTGAGGGCAGCCAGACAGGAGAGAGCAGCAGCTTGTAGAGTGGCGTTCTCAGGGTAAGTCAAACAGGCTCTTACAGTGACCCTATGCACCCCATTCAGCACCAGAATACTACAATATCTTTCTGAAAGAGATACATTGAACTATTGGTGAGGGGTGTGTTTGTGGTGTCCGGGGGGTTTCCCCAGACTCATCGCTTAACTTTACAGTAAGTTGCAGGGACTGCCGTGTGGCTGAAAAACAAATAAAGTATTTTGGCTCTAAATCCTACTGCTCATGACCTCTGACCCTTTGACCCTGGAACTGACCTGATGTAAACTTCCTGAACAGACAGCAGCCGACCTCCTGCAGTGCCTCGACCGCTGGGAACGACTCCATGGCTCCAGCCACCACACTGTAACACCTCTCTCCCCCCGACATCAGGATCTCCACGTTACTGGCTATGATTGATTGATTGAATGATAGATTAATACTTCATTGATCCCCAAAGGGAAACTCAATGTCAGCAGCAAATGAAACAGACAAGTAGGGTTGCCAAATTCTGGTAACTTTCTGAAAAGTCCCAGATTTTCCAGAAATCCAGGTTGGAGCCTGGAGGATTCCCGGATTGCTTACTTATTACCTCATCATTCCATCTTCCAACTAGGATTTCTGGCAAACCTGGATATTTTGAGAAAGTTGCCAGAATTGTGCAACCCTACAGAAAAGAAAACACAAAAAAGAACACAATCTGAAAAAGAAGTGGCATGATACACGAGGTACACAGACGTCAGAGAACAACAACAACAACAACAACATGGTGATTTCCCATACCACACAGAAAACAGGCTTGACATTGGGTCAACTCAAATGAAGATAATCATTGTGAGGAGTGAGACAAGAACCTAACTATATATTTACTGAGAAAATCTACCAATCTTCGAGAAAAGGCTCAAATCTAATTAATTGTTTTCAGTAGGCCTAGCAGCCAGAATATAAATTATAAATCATTTATTTGGTCCCAGAAATACTGTCCGAGAAAGGAATGTGAGAAAAATAAGAGAAAAGAGGGGTGGGGGTGGGGTAAACAGACATGTTTTGTATTCTTCTTCATTGGGGACTTACCAGGACCTGCTAGAGGAAGGAGTACCTTCATGGCCTGCAGAAACAGGTCTTCACTGTCGTGAAAATGGTGGAGAGCACCTAGAACCACACTGTGGTCCTGGTTCTCCAGAAACTCTACCAGGTCGTCATCAGACACTGCCAACACAGAGATGCCCACAACATCAGTCAGAGTATGAAAGAATATGCCTGAAAAATCCCAGGACACATAAAAAAAATCCCCAAAGGACTTAGATTTTGATAGCAAGGTAAAATCCCCAATTTGCAGTGCAGCCTAGGTCTCTCCACTGGTGACTAGGTATCTCCACTGGTGACTAGGTATCTACACTGGTGACTAGGTATCTCCGCTGGTGACTAGGTATATACGCTGGTGACTAGGTATCTCCGCTGGTGACTAGGTATCTCCGCTGGTGACTAGGTATCTCCGCTGGTGACTAGGTATCTCCACTGGTGACTAGGTATATCCACTGGTGACTAGGTATATACACTGGTGACTAGGTATATACACTGGTGACTAGGTATATACACTGGTGACTAGGTATCTCCGCTGGTGACTAGGTATCTCCGCTGGTGACTAGGTATATACGCTGGTGACTAGGTATATACGCTGGTGACTAGGTATATACGCTGGTGACTAGGTATCTCCGCTGGTGACTAGGTATCTCCGCTGGTGACTAGGTATCTCCAGTGGTGACTAGGTATCTCTGCTGGTGACTAGGTATCTCCGCTGGTGACTAGGTATCTCCGCTGGTGACTAGGTATCTCCAGTGGTGACTAGGTATCTCCACTGGTGACTAGGTATCTCCAGTGGTGACTAGGTATCTCCACTGGTGACTAGGTATCTCCGCTGGTGACTAGGTATCTCCGCTGGTAACTAGGTATCTCCGCTGGTGACTAGGTATATACGCTGGTGACTAGGTATCTCCACTGGTGACTAGGTATCTCCAGTGGTGACTAGGTCTCTCCAGTGGTGACTAGGTATTTCCACTGGTGACTAGGTATCTCCACTGGTGACTAGGTATCTCCACTGGTGACTAGGCATCTCCAGTGGTGACTAGGCATCTCCAGTGGTGACTAGGCATCTCCACTGGTGACTAGGCATCTCCACTGGTGACTAGGTATATACACTGGTGACTAGGTATATACACTGGTGACTAGGTATATACACTGGTGACTAGGTATATACACTGGTGACTAGGTATATACACTGGTGACTAGGTATATACACTGGTGACTAGGTATATACACTGGTGACTAGGTATATACACTGGTGACTAGGTATCTCCACTAGTGACTAGGAATCTACACTGAGTGAACAATACATGAAGAACACCTGCTCTTTCCATGACATTGACTGATCAGGTGAATCCAGGTGAAAACTATGATCCCTTATTGATGTCACTTGATAAATCCACTTTAATTAGTGTAGATGAAGAGGAGAAGACAGGTTAAACAAGGATTGTTAAGCTTCAAGACAATTGAGACATGGAGTGTGTATGTGTGCACTTCAGAGGGTGAATGGCAAGACAAAATATTGAAGTGCCTTTGAACGGGGTATGGTAGTAGGTACCAGGCACACCGGTTTGTGTCAAGAACTACAACGCTTCTGGGTTTTCACAATCAACAGTTTCCTGTGTCTATCAAGAATGGTCCACCACCCAAAGGCCACCCAGCCAACTTGACACAAATGCAGGAAGCATTGGAGTCAACATGGTCCAGCATCCCTGTGGAACGCTTTCGACACCTTGTAGAGTCCATGCCCTGACGAATTGAGGCTGTTCTGAGGGCAAAAGAGGAGGTGCAACTCAATTTTGGGAAGGTGTCCCTAATGTTTTCTAGACTCAGTGTATATCTCACCTCTGTCCAGTAGCAGCTGGAGACCACGGCAGCCCTGAATCTGAACCTCCTCACTGGAGGGGAAAGTCTTCATCCCCTCAACGATCAAACTAAACACATCCTCTTCCTCATCCCGAATCAACAACACGATCACATCTAGACACAGAGAAAAAAACATCTGGTGACACTTGAATTGAATCTGACCCCGCAGTGCTAATGTTTAATCACTTGTTATAAGCATGTATGAGCCTTATTAATGTCTTGTCAAAAGGTTTCTATAAGGTTGTGTATCAAAATATAGACTTATTTACACAGGATCATAGACATTTTTGATGCATTGCTTCGCTGGTTAAGGACACTTTGACCTTTCGCCCATAGAGGAACTGAAAGCACCTAGGTTCACTTCCTACCTTGTAAATACCTCCCCCCCAAGGACAGTCCTGGAAACTCCTGTGCTGTGTGTGCACATTTCTGTCTCGCTTAACCTTCACTTAATACTGATACTGTACTGTCCCTTTGACTAAAGAGTGGGTTGGAGTGGTGGGGAGAGGGGACCACGTGACCTAATTCAATTTGCTGCATTCTAAGGGCTCCTTGGCAACCATGGGTATGATGTCATATCTATTACATGATCTGTCAATAACTGAAAAGAATTGACTGAGGGCAGAAATCGACAGACAGAGCGACTTTAAGATGGGATATGCCGAGTTAGACAATATGATGAATTGATTATCTTGATGACAGATAAATAGAGAGGACACTATTGGCCTGAGTAGTGGAGTACAGGTTCAAGACATGGACAATTTAAACATTGTCTGATAGTATAATATACCACTTGTTGTTGCAGTTTCTGCCTGTAATGGGGGGGCTGCCATTCCTATCACTTGAGCACGATCGGAACATCCCCTCCTTACAGACACAAAGTGCAAAAACAAGTGATACACTGTCATGTTAGTCTGTTTACTGTACTCCACTACAAGCAACAAGTGATATGACGGTCACGTGTATATGCTATGTTTACAGTCCTTGAATTCCTAACAATAATGCCTTCAAGAGATTCTCCGGTACTTTTGTATCCTTTTTAGCCAGCAGTTCTGAAAGTAGAGCTCACTAGCCAAAAGTAGTCTCTGAAAATGTAGTACTGTCGATTATTGTAGGAGCAGATATTGTATGAAGGTACGCTCTTGTCGCAGTGTCTGTAGTTTTGCTGTAAGGCTATGTTTACACAGATACACTACATTGTCAAAAGTAGGTGGACAACCCCTTCAAATTAGTAGATTTGGCTAATTCAGCCACACCCATTGCTGACAGGTGTATAAAATCGAGCACACAGCCATGCAATCTCCATAGTCAAACATTGGCAATTGAATGCCTCGTACTTTAACTTAGTATACTGCAAAGAGCTACTGTATGTAGCTGCCGACGGCTCATTCTGAGGTTAACCTGGCACAGCATGCTGGTATCTTAATGTTCTTTTTGTTAGGAATCATTTGTGTGTACTAGACTGATCTAGTGACTTTTTAACAACTACCATAACATATTTCTAGTTGAGTGACTCTGCTCCCAGAAGTCTGTGGCCCGTTGTTATCTTGAGTCATGGGATGTGGGTGAAACTGTTGTAGAATGACCTCCAGATAGGAGAAAGATGTATTACATATTTATATAATAGCATATAAAAAGAGTTGACTAAGACCCAGTGGTCAAAGAAATAATTGCTGCATTAAACCTGCAAGAGGTAGTTCTTCTCCTGTCCTTTTCAAAATATGCTTTATTGTACCTGATCTGAGGAGCAGAGCCAGTGCCCTGAGCCCAACCATCATCACTCTGCAGTCTCCACTGTGCTGGGACAACACCTTAAGGATCTGCCTGGAAATCATACACAGGGTAAAGCATAGTGGGGCGAGCACATATAAAATCACACATGTGCACACAAACACACAAATAGTATGCACGTGCACACACACAATTTTCTATTCAGTTTTTGCACCAACAGCACTGAACAGTGTCTTAACAATAGGTTTATTTTGCATTTGTGCCCTTTCAATTCCGTGTGGCTTTGGACTTCCTTCCGTGTGTTTCCTGTACAGACAGAACGTAACAACAAAACAAGGACAACTCCTCCTACCCACAAGTACCCTCAATACCCTGAGTTAGCTGGATGAACACATACTGCAAGGACATACAGTGCATTCGGAAAGTATTCAGACCCCTTGACTTTTTCCACATTTTGTTACGTTACAGCCTTATTCTAAAATGGATTCAATCATGTTTTCCCCCTCATCAATCTCTACACAATACCCCATAATGACAATGCAGAAAATTTTTATTTATTTAATTTTTTACATTTTTACAAATGTATTAAAGACAAAAAACGGAAATATCACATATACATAAGTATTCAGACCATTTACTCAGTACTTTGTTGAAGCATCCTTGGTAGCGATTACATCCTTGAGTCTACAAGCTTGGCACACCTGTATTTGAGGAGCTTCTCCCATTCTTCTCTGCAGATCCACTCAAGCTCTATCAGGTTGGAATGGGTGAGCGTTGCTGCACAGCTATTTTCAGTTCTCTCCAGAGATGTTCAATCAGGTTCAAGTCCGGACTCTAGCTGGGCCACTCAAGGACATTCAGAGACTTGTCCCGAAGCCACCCCTGCGTTGTCTTGGCTGTGTGCTTAGGGTCATTGTCCTGTTGGAAGGTGAACATTCACCCTGTCTGAGGTTCTGAGGGCTCTGGAGCAGGTTTTCATCAAGGATCTCTCTGTACTTTGCTCCGTTCATCTTTCCCTTGATTCTGACTAGTCTCCCAGTCTCTGCCGCCGAAAAACATCACCACAGCATGATGCTGCCACCACTATGATTCACAGTAGGAATGGTGCCAGGTTTCCTCCAGATGTGACGCTTGGCATTCAGGCCAGTTCAATCTTTGTTTCATCAAACCAGAAAATTTTGTTTCTCATGGCCTGAGAGTCTTCAGGTGCCTTTTGGCAAACTCCAAGCGGGCTGTCATGCGCCTTTTACTGAGTAGTGGCGTCCGTCTGGCCACTCTACCATAAAGGCCTAATTGGTGGAATGCTGCAGAGATTGTTGTGCTTCTGGAAGGTTCTCCCATCTCCACAGAGGAACTCTGGAGCTCTGTCAGTGACCATCGGGTTCTTGGTCACCTCCCTGACCAACACCCTTCTCCCCCGATTGCTCAGTTTGGCCGGGCGGCCAGCACAAGGAAGAGTCTTGGTGGTTCTAAACTTCTTCTATTTAAGAATGATGGAGACATTTGTTGGTACCCTTCCCCAGATCTTTGCCTCAACACAATCCTGTCTCGGAGCTGTACAGACAATTCCTTCGACCTCAAGGCTTGGTCTTTGCTCTGACATTCACTGTCAACTGTGGAACCTTATATAGACAGGTGTGTGCCTTTCTAAATTATGTCACTGAATTTACCACAGGTGGACTCCAATCAAGTTGTAGACACATCTCAAGGATGAACAATGGAAACAGGATGCACATGAGCTCAATTTAGAATCTCATAGCAAAGGGTCTGAATACTTATGTAAATAAGGTATTTCTGTTTTGTATTTTTAATAGATTTGCTAAAATGTCTAAAAAAAACAGTTATTTCTTTGTCATTATGGGTTATTGTGTGTAGATTGATTGGGAAAATGTTTTATTTAATCCATTTTAGAATAAGGCTGTAACGTAACAAAATGTGTAAAAAGTCAATGGGTCTGAATACTTTCCGAAAGCACTGTAATAAGGGGGTCTTCCACTACTTACTGATGCACTCCAAGTACCTCCCAGTCTTTCCCTGCTCCCAGGGGCCTGACCAGTGAGTCCAAGGTGGAAGGACATATCTCCATCAGCCGACACAGCAACGACCATCCCACCTACAGGGAAAATAGATATTTTATAAATAAACTGTATACTGTATAAATAAAATCACTGGTAACACTTTACAAGACAGTGTACATATTCCTGTAAGTCTAGTCAAGTACAGTTTAAGTACAGCGTAACAACAAGTCATTAGAATATCTCACACTAGAGCTTGAATGTAAAGTGTGACCCTGACAGATGAGGTCATGTGACCCAAGCAGGTGTTTAGTCACACTCCTATCCAGGCCTTCTGTTTGATTAGTACTACAGTACAACTGTATTATATGTGTAAAGACAATAGCGCTCAGCTGGCTGATGATCAGTGAGTTGTGATAATGGGTTACCTGTTGCACCCCTCTGCTGTTGCTGTAAGTCGACAACACCACCATAAGAGGCACATGGACATCTTTATCCTCAAATAGCTCTGCTGCTGACAGGAAAGATTAGAGGAGAGACAGGGGAGAGGGGATTGACAGGGGAGAGGAGAGACAGAGGAGAGGAGAGACAGGGGAGGAGAGACAGGGAAGGAGAGACAGGGGAGGAGAGACAGGGGAGGAGAGACAGGAGAGAGGGGATTGACAGGGGAGAGGAGAGACAAGGGAGAGGAGAGACAGAGGAGAGGAGAGACAGGGGAGGATAGACAGGAGAGGAGAGACAGGAGAGGAGAGACAGGAGAGGAGAGATTGACAGGGGAGAGGGGATTGACAGGGGAGAGGAGAGACAAGGGAGAGGAGAGACAGAGGAGAGACAGGGGAGGAGAGACAGGAGAGGAGAGACAGGAGAGAGGGGATTGACAGGGGAGAGGAGTGACAGAGGAGAGGAGAGACAGGAGAGAGGGGATTGACAGGGGAGGAGTGACAAGGGAGAGGAGAGGAGAGAGAAAGGAGAGACAGGAGAGGAGAGACAGGAGAGAGGGGATTGACAGGGGAGAGGAGTGACAAGGGAGAGGAGAGGAGAGAGAAAGGAGAGACAGGGAGGAGAGACAGAGGAGAGGAGAGAGAAAGGAGAGACAGGGGAGGAGAGACAGAGGGAGAGGAGAGAGAAAGGAGAGACAGGGGAGGAGAGACAGAGGAGAGAGAGAGAAAGGAGAGACAGGGGAGGAGAGACAGAGGAGAGGAGAGAGAAAGGAGAGACAGGGGGAGGAGAGACAGAGGAGAGGAGAGAGAAAGGAGAGACAGGGGAGGAGAGACAGAGGAGAGGAGAGAGAAAGGAGAGACAGGGGAGGAGAGACAGAGGAGAGGAGAGAGAAAGGAGAGACAGGGGAGGAGAGACAGAGGAGAGGAGAGAGAAAGGAGAGACAGGGGAGGAGAGACAGAGGAGAGGAGAGACAGGAGAGGAGGAGAGGGACAGAAGAGACAGAAGAGAGGGGAGAGAGAAAGGAGAGACAGGGGAGGAGAGACAGAAGAGAGGAGAGAGGGGAGAGGAGAGACAGGGGAGAGGAGAGACAGAGGAGAGGAGAGATAGGGAGAGGGATTGACAGGGGAGAGGAGAGACAGAGGAGAGGAGAGACAGGGGAGGAGAGACAGGAGAGGAGAGACAGGAGAGAGGAGATTGACAGGGGAGAGGGGATTGACAGGGGAGAGGAGAGACAAGGGAGAGGAGAGACAGAGGAGAGACAGGGGAGGAGAGACAGGAGAGGAGAGACAGGAGAGAGGGGATTGACAGGGGAGAGGAGTGACAGAGGAGAGGAGAGACAGGAGAGAGGGGATTGACAGGGGAGAGGAGTGACAAGGGAGAGGAGAGACAAGGGAGAGGAGAGACAGAGGAGGAGAGACAGGGGAGGAGAGACAGGGGAGGAGAGACAGGAGAGGAGAGACAGGAGAGAGGGGATTGACAGGGGAGAGGAGTGACAGGGGAGAGGAGAGACAGGGGAGAGGAGAGACAGGGGAGGAGAGACAGGAGAGGAGAGACAGGAGAGAGGGGATTGACAGGGGAGAGGAGTGACAAGGGAGAGGAGAGGAGAGAGAAAGGAGAGACAGGGGAGGAGAGACAGGAGAGAGGGGATTGACAGGGGAGAGGAGTGACAAGGGAGAGGAGAGGAGAGAGAAAGGAGAGACAGGGGAGGAGAGACAGAGGAGAGGAGAGAGAAAGGAGAGACAGGGGAGGAGAGACAGAGGAGAGGAGAGAGAAAGGAGAGACAGGGGAGGAGAGACAGAGGAGAGGAGAGAGAAAGGAGAGACAGGGGAGGAGAGACAGAGGAGAGGAGAGAGAAAGGAGAGACAGGGGAGGAGAGACAGAGGAGAGGAGAGAGAAAGGAGAGACAGGGGAGGAGAGACAGAGGAGAGGAGACAGGAGAGGAGGAGAGGGACAGAAGAGACAGAAGAGAGGAGAGAGAAAGGAGAGACAGGGGAGGAGAGACAGAGGAGAGGAGAGACAGGGGAGAGGAGAGACAGGGGAGAGGAGAGACAGAGGAGAGGAGAGACAGGGGAGAGGAGAGACAGGGGAGAGGGGATTGACAGGGGAGAGGAGAGACAGGGGAGGAGAGAAAGAGGAGAGGAGAGAGAGGGGAGAGACAGGAGAGGAGAGACAGGGGAGGAGAGACAGAGGAGAGGAGAGAGAGGGGAGAGACAGGGGAGGAGAGACAGAGGAGAGGAGAGACAGGGGAGAGGGGATTGACAGGGGAGAGGAGAGACAGAGGAGAGGAGAGAGAAAGGAGAGACAGGGGAGGAGAGACAGAGGAGAGGAGAGACAGAGGAGAGGAGAGACAGAGGAGAGGAGAGACAGGGGAGAGGGGATTGACAGGGGAGAGGAGAGACAGGAGAGACAGGGGAGGAGAGACAGGGGAGAGGAGAGACAGGAGAGGAGAGATAAGAGAAATAGTGGAGAGACGGGAGAGATAAGAGAGACCGGGGAGAGGAGAGAAAGTGGAGGAGAGACAGGAGAGGAGGAGAGAGACAGAAGAGAGGGACAGGAGAGAGACAGAGAGGAGAAACAGAGGAGAGGGAGAGGAGAGGGCGAGGAGAGCAGAAGAGGTAATGACATGTTCTTTCAGTTCAATAACGAGCTAATTTATATTTTTAACTGGGTGCAACTTCAACAATTGCCTGGCTTAGATAGATGAGAATAACAGAAGTCTGAAATTGACACTTTGTACATATAAACATCTGTCCTACAGAAAGTACACTGCATAGAGATTAAACACAAATGCACAATCAGTAGGAAACTATAAATTGGTATACATGATGGAAAATAGTATTAAATATTCTAGAAATAACTATAATGTATGGTTTATTACCACAGTCATCAGTGTGCGCCAGGAAAAGAAGGTCTTGGATGATCTGAACCAGGGTACTCAACTGCTTCCCCTCCTGTAGGTTTTTCAATCTCACTAATAGTTTTTTCAATCTTTCTTCCAGTTCTTCCTTGTTAACCATTGTATTTGATATGTTGTTCGATAAATGACGACTTTAAATGCATGTATCTATAGTTACAATCCTCCAAAAGCGACAGTGGACTACATGAAAAGCAACAACGTTGCACTGATACTGTCACTTGCAGCCATTGAAGACACACTAACAATGTAACTGAACGCATAGCATAATACGGCAGCTGACCCAAACTTAGAAGTTGTCGTACTAGTATTTCTGAAATTCCATTCTTTTTTAATGTAGGCTGTGGAGGTTGTTTCGACTTAGGAATTCAAAGACGTTCCCCGTGTAAGATACAGCCAGGCGTGACTCCTTCCCTCGCCAATCGTCAGATGAATCATGTGACGACTTCAGTAAAACTACCCGTTTGGTAGCATAGCCTAGAGCAGACAGCAGCGGAGTCAGCTGTTTGGCTACAGTCCAGAAAACTTGCTCCAAAGATTATCGTCCGTAAAGGTAATATTTTCTTATAAACTGGTCGTTGTGTTATTCTGAAAGCGCAGCTGTAGCCTACTTCCTTCTGGGAAAAACTCCAAAAGGCTTGTGATGAGTTTCAAACTTTCAACTGAGCATTTACAGTTCTTTGCATATTCACTGATAGATAAGCGACTAGGATAGGACTGGAAGCGGAGCTAGGCCGGTCTGTGCGGTCGTCACTAGTTACCACAGCCACAAAGTAGGCTATTTCTACAGTTTATCGTCTTACAATGTGATGTTAAACCTAACCACACTACTAACGTTATGCCTAACATTAAATTAAGACCAGAAAGCAACAACAATTCCAGCATTTTTATGTTATAGACAATTTTGACTTTGTGGCTGTGGTAACTGGTGGAAATCACTGTCTGGGCGTTCCAATTGTTCTATGAATCAATGCGTAAAGCGCCATTCAACGAATCACTTTACGGCACACGACCAGTCACAAGGGTCGTAACTAGTTCCTCTATCTCGTAACTAGTTACCACAGCCATAAAGTAATAAACACCGCCTATTTCTACAATGTATATTTGTGAAAGACCAAAAATCGAATGTTTTGTTGTCATGGATTTTTACGATTTAGCCCATTTTGACTTTGTGAGAATTTGCTCTAACAAAGATTTTGTTCTCGCGCTTTGTCAAGGGGCTTCCCTATCCAGAAGTGCGCACACGTAGATATCCCTGCGCACCATTATTGATCAGTGAGACGTGATTGGGGTAGATGGATTGCCATGTATATAAAAAGCAGTCTGCTTTAAGTTCTGTAACAGAGGGTCTGCTGTGGGTCTATTGGACATCATGCTGCTGACTGTGCAGCTTAGGCATATGTTTAGCTGTTTAACTAGGCCTATCTTGAAAAGTTGATTCAGCTAATACTTGTTTGTGAGTTCATTTCAATTTTTTGGATTTGTACATATAGTTTTATTTGGTATATTCGTCATCCATTCAGTATAATAGACATCCTGCACTCAGTCTCCCATCCTCTCACCTCCCTTACCCGCAATGGTCCGCTATTCTATATTTCATGTTTTTGGGGAAATAAGAAAACAGTAGCCTACAGACCTATTTCTTATTTCCCTATATAAGATTTTGTGGTTGGGGAAAATGCTCCAAGTTGTTAGGCATACACGGCAATACATTCCGGGTTAGAAATTAGGAATGTGGCTTGGAATGTTATAACGTTGTTATAAACATGTTTGACTTTTCATGTGCGTAATCAGAGCTGATTTTATTCTAGCGTCATACATACCCTTCACTCAGTGACCAACCAAAATGGCTATCCCCTCCCCTCCATTTCACGCGTAAATTACCGGAGTGAATGGTAATCGAAACGGAGTTACCTGTATAGCCAGCCTACTCATGTATCTATTTTTCTCTGCCCTGGTTGAACGTTTGTAAAGTTGTTTCTCTTTATGTCCCTCAACAGAAACGACAATGAATACAATATGCGTAGTATGAGCAACCCCATCGGCGTCATGAGGAAGAAAGTGACGGACGACAGAGAGCGGCGGAGTCTCATCAGAGCGCCGTCTGAATCGAGCACCAACAACCCTGGCGTCACCGTCACCTCTGCCGCCGGCGAACCGGAGCTGGCCACCGACCAGGATGTTACACCGGTATTCGTGTACGTCTTGGCGTTTTTTTCTGCCCTGGGTGGCTTCCTTTTTGGCTATGACACCGGGGTGGTCTCTGGGGCTATGCTTCTCCTGAAAAAAGAAATGCATTTGACCGCTCTATGGCAGGAGTTGTTGGTCTCCAGTACTGTGGGTGCAGCGGCGCTCTCTGCCCTGGCTGGCGGGACTCTGAATGGGCTCTTCGGGCGCAGGATCTGCATACTAATAGCCAGCTTCATTTTTACTGCTGGAGGAGTTGTGTTAGGTGCTGCTCCAAACAAGGAGGTTCTTCTTGTCGGAAGGATTACAGTTGGTTTGGGAATAGGTAAGGTTTGCTTATTTAGTTCAAACATTTACTGGACAAGTAGCCTAACAATAACCCAATTGAGAGCCATGACTGACTGACCAGTTTCACATGTATGTGGTTGTTTTCCCAAGCCAGCCAATATGATTATTTTGGAAGTCTTTACAAACACCTTTGTCTTTGTAAAGTTTACTAAGGGCAGGTAGTGCAGATAAATCATTTCCCAGAACCTTGCCATAAACACATACTAAAATCACATATAAAGACCCCCCTTTTAGGGATTGCCTCCATGACGGTTCCTGTTTACCTTGCGGAGGTCTCCCCACCACACCTGAGGGGTCAGCTGGTCACCACTTACACCCTCTTCATCACAGCCGGACAGTTTATTGCCAGTGTTGTGGACGGGGCCTTTACTTACCTGCACCACAATGGCTGGAGGTAAGTATTATCAGAGATAGGCCCTATTCTATTCTATATTGCCATGGATACTCAGTAGCTAGTAATACCAGAACGGGACGCTTCAGTTACAATAGCCTACAGTTCTCGGTTCAGTTACATTTTTGGTTTAGTTAGCTTTGGAAGCTGCTTTGAGGTGTCTCTGCTAAATGCCTGAAGAAAAACAAAACACTACATAATCTTTTGTTTTGCATCCATATTATATAGCAACCACAATATGGACATAACGATCCACTACCATCTATCTACAGTGAATGGAATAGAAACAGGCCATAATGAAAATTCTTAGGCACGGCAACTACCCAGCTTACAGCCCAAGGAGCGATGAGTATTTTAACACCCCAGTCACTCCAGGGACTTCAGCTTCCATTTCGAACTTCTCCTTGCATGTGTGGAAGAACGAAAGATGGTTCTAATATCAAAATTCAAATTTTATTGGTCACGTATGTTATTGCGGGTGTAGCGAAATGCTTGTGTTCCTAGCTCCAACAAGTGCAGTAGTATCTAACAATTAACATCAATACACACAAATCTAAAATAATGGAATTAAGAAATATATAAATAGTAAGACGAGCAATGTTGGAGTGGCATAAACTAAAATACAGTAGGATAGAATACAGTATATACATATTAAATGAGTATGTAAAACATTATTAAATTGACTAGTGTTCCATTATTAGTGGCCAGTGATTCCATGTCTATGTATATAGGGCAGCAGCCTCTAAGGTGCAGGGTTGAGTAACCGGGTGGTAGCTGGCTACTGATGGCTATTTAACAGTCTGATGGGCTTGAGATAGAAGCTGTTTTTCAGTCTCTCTCTCCCAGCTTTTATGCACCTGTACTGACCTCGCTTCTGGATGATAGTAGGGTGAACAGGCCGTGGCTTGGGTGGTTGATGTCCTTGATGATCTTTTTGGCCTTCCTGTGACATCAGGTGCTGTAGGTGTCCTGGAGGGCAGGCAATGTGCCCCAGTGATGCATTGTGCAGACCGCACCACCCTCTGGAGAGCCCTGCGGTTGTTGGTGGTGCAGTTGCCATACCAGGCGGTAATACAGCCTGACAGGATGCTCTCAATTGTGCATCTGTAAAAGTTTGTGAGGGTCTTAGGGGCCAAGCTGAATTTCTTCAGCCTCCTTCACCACACTGTCTGTGTGGGTGAACCATTTCAGATTGTCAGTGACGTGTACGCAGAGGAACTTGAAACTTTTCACCTTCTCCACTGCGGTCCCATCGATGTGGATAGGGGCGTGCCCCCTCTACTGTTTCCTGAAGTCCACGATCAGCACCTTTGTTTTGTTGACGTTGAGGGAGAGGTTATTTTCCTGGCACCACTCCACCAGGGCCCTCATCTCCTCCCTGTAGGCTGTCTCATCATTGTTGGGAATCAGGCTTACTACTGTTGTGTCGTCTACGAACTTGATGATTGAGTTGGAGGCGTGCGTGGCCACGCAGTCATGGGTGAGCAGGGAGTACAGAAGGGGGCTCAGTACACACCCTTGTGTGGCCCCTATGTTGAGGATCAGTGAAGCGGAGGTGTTGTTTCCTACGTTCACCACCTGGAGGAGGCCGGTCAGGAAGTCCAGGACCCAGTTGCACAGGGCGGGGTTCAGACCCAGGGCCCTGAGCTTAATGATGAGCTTGGAGGGTACTATGGTGTTGAAGGCTAAGCTATAGTCAATGAACAGCATTCTTACATAGGTATTCTTATCCCATCTGGTATGTCCATGGCATTGTCTGTGGATCTATTGGGGCGGTAAGAAAATTGAAGAGGGTCTAGGCAGGGTGTCATGATCCTTAACTAGCCTCTCAAAGCACTTCATAATGAAGTGAGTGCTACGGTGCTATAGTCATTTAGTTCAGTTACCTTTGCTTTCTTGGGTACTGGAACAATGGTGGACATATTGAAGCAAGTGGGGACAGAAGACTGGGATAGGGAGAGGTTGAATATGTCCGTCAAGACTCCAACCAGCTGGTCTGCGCATGCTCTGAGGACGTGGCTAGGGATGCTGTCTGATATCACCAGATTTGTCTATGAACATGATGCAACTTCCATGGTGTTTTCTCACCTTTACTGGAGACTCTGTAATGGATACATCAGCTCTTAGTATTTTGAGTGAGATGATGAAAATATACATTGTTGATAAATGTTTTAAAAAATATATATATATTTTTTTTTTAAAGTCCAGCCAAAATACACACCAAGATGTTCAAACAAAAGCAGCAGGTAAAACATACCTGCAGTCAACTTGTGCAATACGTTAGGAGATAAAGCAGATCTCGTTCTTCATTTCACCTGTCTCATTATTTTTCATTATGAAGCTTATTGGTAGTCTCCAGTCACATGTTGTTTGTTTACAAGCACACAACCATGAGAGACAGGAGCCTCAAATAAAATGTTATTCGTCATATTCTTCGTAAACAACAGGTGTGGACTAACAGTGAAATGCTTACTTACAGGCTCTTCTCAACAATGCAGAGAGAAATTAATAATAGATACATAATTAGTAACAATAATTTGGATATATACAAGTTTAGGCTGTTCCATCATGGTTTTGGTTGAACATCTTGGTGTATATTTTGGCTGGGTTTTCTTTTTTCCATTTCTCAAATGTGCCATATTTAGAAACTGGAGGAAGCATTTGGCAGTGGGTAGAGAGAAGAGACAGTGGGTAGAGAGAAGAGACAGTGGGTAGAGAGAAGAGACAGTGGGCAGAGAGAAGAGACAGTGGCTAGAGAGAAGAGACAGTGGCTAGAGAGAAGAGACAGTGGCTAGAGAGAAGAGACAGTGGCTAGAGAGAAGAGACAGTGGCTAGAGAGAAGAGACAGTGGCTAGAGAGAAGAGACAGTGGCTAGAGAGAAGAGACAGTGGCTAGAGAGAAGAGACAGTGGCTAGAGAGAAGAGACGGTGGGTAGAGAGAAGAGGCGGTGGGTAGAGAGAAGAGGCAGTGGCTAGAGAGAAGAGGCAGTGGCTAGAGAGAAGAGGCAGTGGCTAGAGAGAAGAGACAGTGGCTAGAGAGAAGAGACAGTGGCTAGAGAGAAGAGACAGTGGGTAGAGAGAAGAGGCAGTGGGTAGAGAGAAGAGGCAGTGGGTAGAGAGAAGAGGCAGTGGGTAGAGAGAAGAGACAGTGGCTAGAGAGAAGAGGCAGTGGCTAGAGAGAAGAGGCAGTGGCTAGAGAGAAGAGGCAGTGGCTAGAGAGAAGAGGCAAAACTATTTTTTATATGTGAATCAGTCTGGGATAAAATACTGGTGTTTGGCCAAGATTGGAGCCTGTTCTTGTGTGAAATTAAAATGTTAATTTCCAAAAGCAAACCATCAGGAACTTAAAACAGCTCTGTGGAACTGAATTTGATAATCCCTCCCCGTGTGTGTGTCTCTCTCACTCCCTATCTGTCTCTCTGTTTGTCTGTCTGTAGGTACATGTTGGGTCTGTCCATTGTCCCTGCGGTGCTCCAGTTCTTTGGTTTCCTATTCCTGCCAGAGAGTCCCCGCTGGCTCCTTCAGAAGGGCCTTACCCAGCAGGCCAGGCAGGTGCTCAGCAGGATCCGCGGGGGTCAGAACATTGAAAAGGAGTATGACAGCATGAGGACCAACATCGAGGATGAGGAGAAGGATGCAGGAGGTGACACATAGACGTGCACACACACACATACGTTTACGCATGAATTTCGGACACAGACACACACACTAGCCGTGGCACATCCAGATGATCTGAAACAGCGACCCATAGACACACAGTACCAGTCAAATGTTTGGACACACCTACTCATTCAAGGGTTTTTCTTTATTTTTACTACTCTTGCACACTTTTAGCATTCTCTCAACCAGCTTCATCTGGAATGCTTTTCCAACAGTCTTGAAGGAGTTCCCACATATGCTGAGCTCTTGTTGGCTGCTTTTCCTTCACTCTTTGGTCCAACTCATCCCAAACCATCTCAATTGGGTTGAGGTCGGGTGATTGTGGAGGTCAGGTCATCTGATGCAGCACTCCATCACTCTCATTCTTGGTCAAATAGCCCTTACATAGCCTGGAGGTGTGTTTTAGGTCATTTTCCTGTTGAAAAACAAATGATAGTCCCACTAAGAGCAAACCAGATGGGATGGCATATCGAATGCTGTGGTAACCATGCTGGTTAAGTGTGCCTTGAATTCTAAATAAATGGCTACTTTAAAGAGTCCCAAATATAAAATATATTTTGATTTATTTAACACTTCTTTGGTTAATACATGACTATTATTTAATAGTTTTGATGTCTTCACTATTATTCTACAAGGTAGAAAATAGTAAAAATAAAGAAAAACCTTGTAATGAGTGGGTGTGTCCAAACTTTTGACTGGCAAGGAGGAGAGAAGTTTGAGGAGTGAGGGTGTTCACTTTATTTTACAGTACAAGGGGAGGGTCATGTGAAAAATGTTTGAACTTTGGGGAGGGGGGTGCAGTTTTCATAATGACACCTTGAGTTGGACCAGACCCTCCCCCCAGTAAATGTTGATTTGTTCCTAAGTTTGCATTTACACAGGCAGCCCAGTTGTAAATTTTTTTTTCCACTATTTGTTCTTTTGACCAATCACATCAGATCTTTTTCAGTGCTGATCTGATTGGTCAAAAGAATGAGAGCCTAAGCCTCTCAATGTGTGTTCTTGGTTCAGAGGCAACTCTTTGTTTTTCTTTGGCTGCCTTTACACATGCAGCCCGATTCTGATCTTTGTTTCACTAATTGGTATTTTGACCAATCAGATCAGCTCTGAAAAGTATCTGATGTGAAAAGATCTAATTTGATTAGTGGAAAAAATATCAGAATTTGGCAGCCTGTGTAAACGTAGCCTTTGTTGTATAAGTTAATTTGATTCTTGAAGCATTTCATATCAGTTTTATGCACATAACTTAGGCTGCATTTACACAGGCAGCCCAATTCTGGTCTTTTTTCCACTAATTGGTCTTTTGACCAATCACATCAGGTCAAAAGACCAATTAGTGCATAAAGATCAGAATTTAGCTGCCTGTGTAAATGCAGCCATAGAACACACATATTTCTCAAATAGGTCTCACCAATTGGGCCTTTCTCCAATTTATCAGGTTAATTCCTCATATAATGCATTATCTTGGAAACTAAAACATTTGGTGCTATAGACCCTAAAATGTATAATGCATGCAGCTGTTTTTAAATGTTCATAAAAGTGTTACCAAATTTCCCTCTGTCCACCAGGTGGCCTAGTATTGTGGCGCATGCTGACTCGCCCTCCCACCCGCAGAGCCCTGATCGTAGGCTGCGGCCTGCAGATGTTCCAACAGCTCTCTGGGATCAACACTGTCATGTAGGTGTTTTCCTTCATCAGAAATCATTGTGTTTATCTATGGCCGCATCTCATTCATCTAAAGTGGTCTCATCGTCCTGTCTACCTGCCAGTCACTCTCTTCCCTACTGTATGCTTCACAGGAGGTTGGTGACACCTTAATTGGGGAGGATGGGCTCGTGGTAATGGCTGAAGTAGAATGGTATCAAATACATCAAACGCATGGTTTCCAGGTGTTTGATGCCATTCCATATGCTCCGTTCCGGCCGTTGTTATGAGCCGTCCTCCCCTCAGCAGCCTCCTATGGTCTGCTTATCCTCCGTGTTCATGCCTTCTCCTTCTGTTGTCCCTATCAGGTACTACAGCGCCACCATCCTACAGATGGCGGGAGTGAGGGACGACAAGCAGGCCATCTGGTTGGCTTCCGCCACCGCCGCCACCAACTTCCTGTTCACCCTGGTGGGGGTGTGGCTTGTGGAAAGAGTCGGACGCAGGAAGCTTACGCTGGGGAGCTTAATGGGTGTGTGTATGTGTGTGTGGATATTCACATTTTATCCCAAGGGGCAGTTAGATATGGTTCTTAATAAGCTTGGGCTCCTGAGTGGCGCAGTGATCTAAGGCACTGCATCTCAGTGCTAGAGGCGTCACTATAGACCGTGGTTCAATTCTAGGCTGTATCCCAACCGGCTGTGATTGGGAGTTCCTGCACAATTGGCCCAGCGTCGTTAGGGTTTGGCCTGCGTAGGCCGTCATTGTAAATAAGAATTTGTTCTTATCTAACTTGCCGAGTTAAATAAATACAAATTTGAATATCCAGATTGTCATACCTTGATTTTCCAAGAAGCTAACCACTTAGCTAGCTAGATAACTAGCTATTAAGTTAGCAAACCAAATGCACAACTGCAGAGCATTTAGCATATTTTAAACAGTTAACTTAACAGTTATAAGATATCTAGCTGGCAAACATTTAGTTGTGAAATCCATAGATCACCTGGCGCATGCTGCAGTGACTGACTTACAGAAATTCCTAGTTATATATATATACATATCTACGTCAATTACCTCGTACCCTGCACATCGACTTATCATTACTCATTGTGTATCTATTATTATTTTTATTACGCGTTTTACTTTTGTTTATTTATCTCTGCGTTGTTGGGAAGGGCCTGTAAGTAAGCATTCCCCTGTTAGTCCACACCTGTTGTTTACGAAACGTGACAAATACAATTGAATCGTTGTGTGCTTGTAAATGTGAGTGGGAACTAAGCGGTAAGCTTGACAGGTGAAATGAAGAACGCATTCTGCTTTATCGCTTAACGTATTGCACAAGTTGACTGCTGGTATTTACTTCAAAAATAGCTACAAATATTCAAGTGTATTAAAAAAAAAAAAAAATAGTTTCAACTGTATTGACGGTATTGAAAAACCATCCCGTGGCAATTTCCAAATACCCCGGCATACGGTATACCGCCTAGTTTTTAACTTAAAACGTAGAAATGTGCTTTGCATTAATTCAGAAGACTTCTTAATTTCTCTGTCTTCTAGGTACTGCTTTGAGTCTGACGGTCTTGGCTATAGGGTTCCTGTTATCGGCCCAGCACTCCCCTGCAGTCACTCTCCACCCCACTGACACCTCTCTCAACTCCACCTCCTGCACACTATATGGGTGAGACTGGGTTTGACTTGTATTACCTAATACTGTATAAGGCTTGAGATTTTTTTCCTGTCCCCACCACAATAGAGTGAAAGGTGTCACACTGTTAACTGTCCCCAGGTCCTGTCAGCCCTGCATGTTGGATCCTGACTGTGGGTTCTGTTACCGTGAGAACGGTTCCACTGTATACAACTCTTCCTGCATACCTGTCAATCAAACATCGACCGATGAAGCCGCCTGGGGCAGGTTAGGGATTTGTGTGTGTGTGTGTGTGTGTGACTCTGTTACTTCTTGCCTGTCTGTCAGTCTGTCTGTCAGTCTATCTGTCTCTGAAGCTGGAGATGGCTTTATTTCTGCTGTATCTGAGTTCTGTTTAGCCACATTATCTGATGTGTTTTGGCTATGTACAGGTGTTCCAATCCCAGCCAGGTCAGTGATGGGTCTCTCTGGGCTTATAACTACTGCCCCACTTCCTACTCCTGGATAGTGCTGCTTGGGCTCATCCTCTACCTGGCTTTCTTTGCTCCAGGTGAGAACAACACCCTTTCTCCCTCCCTCCCTCACTGACACACACACACACACACACACACACACACACACACACACACACACAAACAAACAAAGTTCAAAAAGTTGTATATTTTCCCACCTGGAGAGTTTCATATCAGTTTGAAGTGTTCTTCATAGTACAGTATATATTGCTTACAGTTTTTGAAATATAAATCTCATGGTCTATAACTCTTTTCTGTCTGTGTCCTCATCTCTATCCGTGCCTGTCTGTGTGTCTGTGCTGTAGGTATGGGGCCCATGCCGTGGACAGTGAACAGTGAGATCTACCCTCTGTGGGCCAGGAGCACTGGGAACGCCTGTTCAGCCGGAGTCAACTGGATCTGTAACGTCCTGGTGTCACTCACCTTCCTCCACGTCGCTGAGTACCTCACCTACTATGGTGCTGCTCCTCTACATAGATACTGTCTAATTGTGATGGGTGTTAAAAAGCTATAACTGAGAACCTACTGCCTGCCTGACTGATAAACTGACTGATGATTGGAATGACTGCCTGACTGAACTGGATTAGGGGTTGTAAATGCATAGTTCACTACACTAAATGTTTCAACCTCTTCTCTTCTCCTTCAAGCTAACCGGTGTCTCCATTTCCCTCTTCCTCCCTCCAGGTGCATTCTTCCTCTACTCAGGCCTGAGTGTTCTGGGGCTGCTGTTTGTGATGGGCTGTCTGCCAGAGACCCAGGGCCGCAGGCTGGAGGAGATGGAGGCCCTGTTCTCCGGAAACCTCTGCTCCTGCAGTGTGTCTGACGGGGATGGGGACGGATCCAGAAACATCCTGTACAACAGGGTAAAAGGGAGCGACATCCTCTCAGACAATGATGCCTCGGACATGGAGTAGACGTGGCGCGTCAAGGAACCTCTCTCTCTTACACCTTCATGTCTTTTGATTGGTGGATTTACAGGCAATGGTGTTAAACTCACTTGACTGGGCCTTTAGCATATAGCAGCTCTCCTAACTGGCTGGTGGACGAGACTTCAACTCTCCTAACTGGCTGGTGGACGAGACTTCAACTCTCTTAACTGGCTGGTGGACGAGACTAATTTTCTAGCCCCATGGAGAGAGTTCAGCCAAGTGCACTATGGAGTTAAAGCGTAGCATATATATATATATTTGATATATATATATATATTATATCAGTGAGTATATCAAAGCAGTAAACATCACTGGAATATAACATTACTATTATAATAGTATAGTAGTGTATTCATTTCCAATGCTTATAAAGTCCCACAAATGTGTAGTAATGCATTTGTTTCTGTCCTTGGATTTGGTCATTTCTTTAGCTCCAGTAGTAGTAAGGTGGTACTATCTGGAGATGTGTGGCTTCTCAGCCAGGACCAAAGTTTTTTAATTTTTTATTGGCACACTAGCCTTAATTTGTTTGAATATTTTGATGACATTACTATATTTATTAATCCTTTGCTACAGATTGCACATTGATAAACCTAATGAAATTAACCTTTCCTTTCAGAAGTTTCGGGATTCTTTTTTTGCCTTGCATTCAAATCAATCAAAGTGCACATGATCAAATGCAGTCCTGTGGTGTTCCACGTGCTTGTCTTGGTGGATTATCATGTCTGCTTGTCTTGGTGGATTATCATGTCTGCTTGTCTTGGTGGATTATCATGTCTGCTTGTCTTGGTGGATTATCATGTCTGCTTGTCTTGGTGGATTATCATGTCTGCTTGTCTTTGGATTATCATGTCTGCTTGTCTTGGTGGATTATCATGTCTGCTTGTCTTGGTGGATTATTATGTCTTGGTGGATTATCATGTCTGCTTGTCTTTTGGATTATCATGTCTGCTTGTCTTGGTGGATTATTATGTCTTGGTGGATTATCATGTCTGCTTGTTTTTGGATTATCATGTCTGGGTGGATTATTATGTCTGCTTGTTTTGGTGGATTATTATGTCTGCTTGTTTTGGTGGATGATCGTGTCTGCTTGTTTTGGTGGATGATCGTGTCTGCTTGTCTTGGTGGATTATCATGTCTGCTTGTCTTGGTGGATTATCATGTCTGCTTGTCTTGGTGGATTATCATGTCTGCTTGTCTTGGTGGATTATTATGTCTGCTTGTCTTGGTGGATTATTATGTCTGCTTGTTTCATACCTACTGTATTTATACAAATTAAAGCCTACATGCATTTTTTGTAGGTTGGCATGGCAAGTATTTCCCAGTCAAATTGAATAGTTACTCAGGAGTACCATGTTTTTGAGAAAGTGAAATATTCTGTAGTTAATGCACTTTAATTTAAAGGGAAATCTTTTAACTAGGCAAGTCAGTTAAGAACTATTTCTTATTTACAATGACGGCCTAGGAACAGTTGGTTAACTGCCTTGTTCAGGGGTAGAATGACAGATTTTTACCTTGTCAGCTCTGGGATTTGATCTAGCAACCTTTCGGTTATTGGTCCAATGCTCTAACCACTAGGCTACCTGCTTTGTGAATAAAGCAAATTAGAAGCATTGCTGTATATAATTCATTTATGCTATGAAATTGTTGATAGATACTATTTGTTGGTCGAAAAAAAAACATTTTTTTTTCCTATCTTCATTATTTTTCCCAGCACCATGTTCATTCAGTAGTTTACAGTATTTCCACATACTTGACATTGTGTGCTCTGTTCAAGCTCTATAGTGGGTTGTGTTGACTGATAGGTGTATGCTTGGTGATAGTCAGACCAGCTCTTGAGTGGTGCAGCGGTCTAAAGCACTGCATCTCACTGCAAGAGGCATCACTATAGTACCTGGTTCGAATCCAGGCTGTATCACATCCGGCTGTGATTGGAGTCCCATAGGGCGGCGCACAATTGGCCGGAGTAGGCCATCATTGTAAATCAGAATTTGTTCTTAACTGACTTGCCTAGTTAACTAAAAGGTTCATTAAAAAAAAAATATATATATATATATATATATAATTGTTGTGAGAGGACTGTAACCAGACACTACTGCTTCTGGCCTGGGGACTGGAGGAAAGGGGGTGAGGTTCATAGGGTGGAGATTAAGGCCAGTAGACTTCAACAATAAAATGACTTACCAGGGTGGGGTTAATTGGTATGGATTTAAAATGTATTTAACACAACATCCTAAGTACTCTAATATCTAACAGTAACAACTGTTGTTCTTCCCCATAAGGAGATACATATATTGTTAGGGTTAGGGCACATGAAGTGCCTTAGGTGTAGGCACTGCATCTCAGTGCTAGAGGCGTCACTACAGACCCTGGTTCGATCCTGGGCTGTATCACAACTGGCCGGCGGCGCGCAATTGGCCTGGGTTTGGCCGTCATTGTAAAAAATAATTTGTTCTTAACTGACTTGCCTATCAAGGTACAAGTTTTAAAAAAATATTTTTAAAAGAGCACTAGATGATTCACAGGTCATATAGGCAAAGTAGCCTACTAAAAAAGGTTATTAAATGGGTATTTACATCTGTAGTAATACCAGATGATTGCATGGGGGCGCTGTTTAACATGAGTGACAGTGTTACAGCAAAAGGTGATATATCATAGTAGTAATTCAGAGTGTATGACACTAAAAAGTCATGGTCACATTAAATCCTCAGCTACAACAAGAAAGCCACACGCATCTCACAGGCTAGAGGAAAATGAAAGGGCACTGATTTGATGACAACAAAGAGTTCTGTAGAGATGGAGCCTACCAACTGCTGTGTGTCTCAACTGTGTGTAAGTGTGTTGGGGAACAAACGAATTATTTTCAAACCAAATGGTAAAATAAATGTTTATTCAATTTTTTTACTCTATGATGTAGTAGGCTAGTAGTCGTATTAGTTGTTCATGATCTTTCAGTTAGATTTTGATGATCTGACTGATAACAAGCAGTATCATGGTCCTCATTGAAAGCATACTATTATTTTGTCAGAATGGTACTCAAAGAGTACACGTGGCATGACGTCACTCACGCACTACATTTCTTCTAAAAGTCTAAATTGGAGTTGACCTCCATGCGCATTGTGATGTCAACACTCAACCTTCACCACAGCGCACCGAGAAGAAGGCGTGGCTTGGTGACGCATTGCGGCTCGAGCAGGATCGGTGTGTGCATTGTGCGGGAGGCGTGTGTCCCTCTCCCAACCAAAGAGCAAGGAGCGAAATCGACTGGACCACGCAACAGCCTCTCCGCTCCAAACAGAATGTCGTCAAGGAATGTATTCTAGCTGGAAATGCAAGGGAGCACCGACCAGTCGCAGTATTTTATTTAAAATCTATAGACCCATAATAATCTGAAATATGGCTGAAGTGAAGTCGAGGTGAGTTGCGCTGTTGCTCAGACAACTTGCTGTTGAGTGGTGCGCACTCCACTCTCCGCCTCTCGCCAGCCAGCCTGTCGGATGAAAAGAAAACGGATAGATCCCGTTCTTTTTTGTTCTTCTATCAATCGATAGTCAGTAGACTGTGGAATCATGTCGATGGGACAGGACGAAAACTCAGTCCGGGTGGCTTTGAGGTAAGTCTTCAAGCCGTACATTTAATTGCTTTACTTTGCATAACTGTTGGCACAATTACATATTTGGGAGGTAGCCTACCTGTCACCACCAGCCCAGCAGAATGCATGACCCGTTAAAGGAGATGTAGGAGATTAATTTGAGGCCTTGCATCATCTGTTGATAGGTGCCACTCTAGGCGTTTTATGATTTATTTCATAGTAGGCTAACATCAAAGACTGGATCAGAAACTCTGTGGAAACATTGGGATATATTTGTAGCCAACAGTTACATATTTTTCTGTAAAATGTGTTGCCGTATGATGGTCTTTGAGGACGCACAATATGAATTTAGGAATTTGCAGTTGATAGTTTACATAAACCACCATATAGGGCTAGGCTATTGTGTCGCGTGTCACAGAAGTACTAAAGAAATGTGATAGCCTACATTGTCTCCATGCATGACGCAGCATTATCACACGCCCAAAGAAAAAACCAGAAGGGTGCACATATGGCAGGTGTCTTCGCATGCCATTTGTCTCTCCAACCAGCCTAGGAATGGATGGTACAGTATCATGCTTGTTTTGTAACGATTGAACGGTTGGAAAGACAGATCTGGCCTTTATAGCTCCTTGGCCGTGTGCCGGAGTCTCTTTCGGGCATCCTTTCAAAGAAGACAGTTGATCCACAGTTGATCGATGAAAGGAGCGCTTTACTGACAGGCTTCAAGGAAGACAGCCAACCGTTTAATACGCAAAAACCTCTAACCGTTTCTGGTTAATTGATTCTTTGTTTACAGTTAAGAATACATTGCAATGGCCTTCTTTAGCTCAAGCAGCCTACAGAAAGTGAACAGTAGCCAAATAATACGTTATTTTGTTCATACTTAAGGCTATAGAATGTGTTAATCATAGGACCCTAAAATATTTGGTTAATTCCTTAGACAGGCTTATGTATTTTCCACATGAAGAATGAATGTCATCCACAGTCTGTTATCTGCAGAATAAGGCTGCTCCTTGCTAGAAGGAGACATGCTGAGGTCAGGTGGCACACTGACAGATGTCTCTAATGGTACAATGGGACAGTTGGCAGTTGGCACACATGCAGTACTAGCCTGCCTTTCACTTTGTATGTGTGTGTCTGTCTCTCTTTGTCTCCATCTCTCTGTCAGTCTCTCTCACACAGACACACACCCAGTAGACCGTCTAGTAATTCAGTGTGAATATTGTGATGTTCTCTGTTAGATTAGTGTTGTATAATAATGTCTGACACAAGCAGCTGACTGTTTTGTCAGCTCTATGGTACTTCACGTCCACGGTCCCCATAGTAACAATCCTTCTGGAATAACTGAGACCCTTGACCCAGTCTCCAATCTCTGAGTTCTCATCGTGTGCGTACGTGCTTGTGAGAGAGAGAGTGACCATATTCCTGGCCCAGTCTCCTATCTCTGAGTTCTCATCGTGTGCGTACGTGCTTGTGAGAGAGAGAGTGACCATATTCCTGGCCCAGTCTCCTATCTCTGAGTTCTCATCGTGTGCGTACGTGCTTGTGAGAGAGAGAGTGACCATATTCCTGGCCCAGTCTCCTATCTCTGAGTTCTCATCGTGTGCGTACGTGCTTGTGAGAGAGAGAGTGACCATATTCCTGGCCCAGTCTCCTATCTCTGAGTTCTCATTCGTGCTTGTGAGAGAGAGAGTGACCATATTCCTGGCCCAGTCTCCTATCTCTGAGTTCTCATCGTGTGTTCTCATTGTGCGTACGTGCTTGTGAGAGAGAGTGACCATATTCCTGGCCCAGTCTCCTATCTCTGCTTGTGAGAGAGAGAGTGACCATATTCCTGGCCCAGTCTCCTATCTCTGAGTTCTCATCGTGTGCGTACGTGCTTGTGAGAGAGAGAGTGACCATATTCCTGACCCAGTCTCCTATTATTGTTTGTCTGTATTTTCAGATATTTTTTGGATTGAACAGATAATGGAAGAGTGATTGAATGGAAAGCTAGGAGGGAAGGTTGTCACAGGGCAGAGGGACGGAGTTGAACCCATTCCAATACGGCCATGCAATGCATGTGTGCTTCGGAGTGGTGGCACTAAACGCTAGGCCACGTAAGCCACATCAGTCTCCTATTTTGCAAGACTTTGTCCTCCCATGGTGCCGGCCAGAGGGTCCATAGCTAATACTGAAAAGTAGTCTTCTCATTAGCAAATGGCCCATACTGAGGGGGTCATGTTGGCCTAAAGACATGTGCTCTCATTGTTTCCAGTCCAAACTAGTCTAACTTTCTAGTTTGCTTCCCCAAGGCTGCTGACATGCGGCTAACATACTCCCCTTGACCTGGGGTCAACATGTGTGTTCCCAATCTAGTGGCAAGCCTATACATTGTATAAGCCAACCTTTGTGTGTGTGTGTGTGTGTGTGTGTGTGTGTGTGTGTGTGTGTGTGTGTGTGCATAGAGGGGAGAGTGATACAGGACACATTTCTGACTATTCTCAGTGGTTTGTACAGTAAAGGCTGTATTAGTACAATACTCTACAGAACAGCTCTTCCTGACAGTTATTAATGGTTGTAATGAGAGGAGGAGTTGAGGTAAAGATGTACTTGTTGAACCAGCCAGATAAGGTTATTATGTCAATGCAAACTACTTAAACTACACATAATGGGAGAGGCCCTTCAGTCAAGTCAAGGTGGTAAGAGATGTTTGTCTACAGTACTGACTTTTTACTGTGTGTGTGTGTGTGTGTGTGTGTGCTCAAGCATGTGTGTGTAAGCGTGTGAACGTGCTTGTTTCACTCACAGGGTTTGCACAAGGTGCTTAAAAGTACTTGAATTTGGCACTCTGAAATTGAAGTACTGGAGTACCTTGAAAATCAGATATTTTCTCAAGTTGGTACTTGAAAAGTACTTGAATTCAAATGAGAAGAGAACAGACAATTCTCAAATATGTTAATATGAAAAATATTAGAAAAATGTATTGGTCTTGCAAATGAATTTCCAGGCAGACTACTGAGTTTTATTTCCTCACATGTTTGGCTCTCTGGTTGCCAGGTGAGCTCACTCATTCCACCCACACTGCCACTCAGCCAGTCAGGTACAGAACTGCCTGATTATGCGCCGCCAAACATCACATTGATAGCTAAAATGTCGGGCAAATGTAGATACAATCCTGCCTGACAGTATATTGATGTTTATGAATGTGTTTTGCCAGACCCAAACAGGGTTGTAGTGGAGGGTAAACACTGTTTACGCACCTTTTTAATTTAGTTAATTATCATTTGCACATTTATTATTGTGTTCCCAGCGTTGATCAATGCTCAGAAGGCTTCTTGATCTGAGTTCTAATAGCGTCTACCTTTGCGAATGAGTGGAATCATGAATATGCTCCCTCATATTTGCCTTGTAAGCAGCAATTTAATTCACCACCACAGCATAGGCCGAGAGTTGAAACAAACTACCCTCAGCCCAGACCTATAGTGGCAAGGTCAAAGAGACTAAGGCTGACAGTGCGATTTTCATTTTTTAAATTAATTTTTATCCCTCGACTCCTGCAATTTCAACAGACATCACCCAAACAATAACCCCTGACTCAGAGAATGAGTGTACAACTGGTAAATAGTTGCTGATATTTCAGTTAGATGTCTAGCTAGATAAGTAGCTCGAGCTCTGGCTGTTAGCCAGGTAGCCAGCTATAACTAGCTAGCTGGCTAGAATAATGAATTTAGAAGCTAATGTTGAACGGAGCCTGATCTCAGCAAGAGCAGTTGACTGAAATTAAGCTAGCTATAATCAAAAGATGGGCTACTATAAGTTCTCCTAACAATAGCTTTTCTTTACAGAGAATAGTGAGACCGACAGGGGGAGAGAGTAGTAGTACAGTAGTGCCCAAACTTGGCAAACATTTAAATAGGGTCCCTTGAGCTAATCTGTAATCTTACCAAACACATTCATAACTTCTTTCTCTTCAAATGCTTTTAGAAAACAACAATTTAGATTCAACAAAGGGCCTTTTACACTGTTAAAATTCACTTTCATGGTATTATGTTTTGGGAAAGCCCGTGGGACCTAAAATTTAGTGAAATATAAAGTCAATTTAAATGTAAAGAAATGTAATATTATTAGCATGTACACTTAAACACATATAAAGGCAACATGCAACAATTTCAAAGATCTTGTGGCGAATAGGAACTATTACAAATTGATGGTCCTTAAAAATGAGTATTAGTGCTGGAAAATGTACTTAAGTCCTTGAATTTGACTTTCCACTGTCTGTACGAACACTGCACTCATCTGTAGGACTGGTTTTGACTACCAGAATAACTGGCTTTCCATTGTTAGTCCTTATAATCATGTAATTACAACTATAGGTGGATGAACATGACTTGTGCTAATATCCACATCAAGACAGTAATGTTCTGTGGGATCTGGTACACAAACTGTCTTAAGGGACAATGACCAGCAGAACAATAATATGTTACTGTTTTGGCTATACAGGCCGGAAGGTAAGGACAACTCACTTCTCTCCAGCATGTCTATTTGCCCCGAGCAGGCTGTGGTGGGGGAAGAAGAGTAGGAGGAGAGATTGAGGAACATTCAGATCTGTATTTGTCACCCATGGCAGCGTTGGACAAACACAAAGGGCCCTATAAGCCTCCCAGACTCTCTGCTTTGTCCTGGTCCACTGAGCCAAGCTACGGTGTCACACTCAGCCCACCACTGGCCCGGCCCACAGACTGGCCGTGTGTGTGTGTGCATGCGTGTTAATATGTGAGGGGGTATATCGGATGTGTTCTGCTTCATACCTCTGGTACTGAGACATCCTTGTGTTAGCAGCAACATAGCAGTGTGCTTTGATTGTGGCGCCTATAGTATAGTTAAGTCCTGCCATTTCAATATGGAATGTATCCTAATTATAGTCCCCGCAGTAGTTCCATTTTCCTTTTCAAAGTGAATCTCTGTAAAGGCTTGCCTTTTTAGCATAGACCATGTGGGTGACCTTCTTTCAGAACTGTAGGCGATTCCTTTCCGAGGCAGGCAGCACTAAGCATAGCCTACACTTAAACTGAACTTGCCCAGAAATAGACCACTGCATTGCTGGAAGACCTCGGTTATCTATAACATGACGTCTGAGGGGTCAGCGCATTCTGCCAGTCCCAGACACATCCGCATAATGGGAAAACCACTGCGACTGCGGAAACTCCTGGCCCCCATGTGGACATGCTTTATGGCACCGAATGGAGACCCCTCCAACTCTTGTTGATTTTTGCACTTGCAAAACAAATTTAATGTAGTTATATAGTACATTGGTTGGCATGGGTACACCACACCCATGAAAATGTTGCTCATTTTCTCCCTATTTTTTCCTTTCTTTCTTTGTGTTTTTCACGCCCTCTATCTCGTGTCATTGTCTTTCTCTTTCTCCGTCCCTCACTCCCCTTTCAAGTAAAGTGGCCATAAGTAGCTCTGCGTATGTGACACAAATAATATATTACTCGCTATTAGCCTCTCTACTTATAGCAAGGTAGCAACATATTATGTTTTCAGACTGGCAGCCTAACTGGTGATAAACATAAATAGGTTTCTGTCCTTAAATAGCACTCTATGCTTGTTTTAGCAAGCTGTCTGTCACACTGTCACCTCTTTAGTTACAGTATGCATATCTCTTATTTTTCCTTAGTCATCAACAATAGCCTAGTTCAGGGATGAGCGACATTGATGGGGGTAAGGGCTACAAAAACTCAGAACTCATCATGAGGGGCCACAGTGGCTCGCCAGTCCTACCCATATCCATACCCACACATGCAGTCATAGCCAGTCCTACCCATATCCATACCCACACATGTAGTCATAGCCAGTCCTACCCATATCCATACCCACACATCCAGTCATGGCCAGTCCTATCCATACCCACACATGTAGTCATAGCCAGTCCTATCCATACCCACACATGTAGTCATAGCCAGTCCTATCCATACCCACACATGTAGTCATAGCCAGTCCTACCCATATCCATACCCACACATGTAGTCATAGCCAGTCCTACCCATATCCATACCCACACATGTAGTCATAGCCAGTCCTATCCATACCCACACATGTAGTCATAGCCAGTCCTACCCATATCCATACCCACACATGTAGTCATAGCCAGTCCTACCCATATCCATACCCACACATGTAGTCATAGCCAGTCCTACCCATATCCATACCCACACATGTAGTCATAGCCAGTCCTATCCATACCCACACATGTAGTCATAGCCAGTCCTACCCATACCCACACATGTAGTCATAGCCAGTCCTACCCATATCCATACCCACACATGTAGTCATAGCCAGTCCTATCCATACCCACACATGTAGTCATAGCCAGTCCTATCCATATCCATACCCACACATGTAGTCATAGCCAGTCCTATCCATACCCACACATGCAGTCATAGCCAGTCCTATCCATACCCACACATGCAGTCATAGCCAGTCCTATCCATACCCACACATGCAGTCATAGCCAGTCCTATCCATACCCACACATGCAGTCATAGCCAGTCCTATCCATACCCACACATGCAGTCATAGCCAGTCCTATCCATACCCACACATGCAGTCATAGTCATCCAGCATGCAGTCAGTCCTATCCATACCCACATGTAGTCATAGCCAGTCCTATCCATACCCACACATGTAGTCATAGCCAGTCCTATCCATACCCACACATGTAGTCATAACCAGTCCTACCCATATCCATACCCACACATGTAGTCATAGCCAGTCCTACCCATATCCATACCCACACATGTAGTCATAGCCAGTCCTACCCATATCCATACCCACACATGTAGTCATAGCCAGTCCTATCCATATCCATACCCACACATGTAGTCATAGCCAGTCCTACCCATATCCATACCCACACATGCAGTCATAGCCAGTCCTACCCATATCCATACCCACACATGCAGTCATAGCCAGTCCTACCCATATCCATACCCACACATGCAGTCATAGCCAGTCCTACCCATATCCATACCCACACATGCAGTCATAGCCAGTCCTATCCATACCCACACATGTAGTCATAGCCAGTCCTATCCATATCCATACCCACACATGCAGTCATAGCCAGTCCTACCCATATCCATACCCACACATGCAGTCATAGCCAGTCCTATCCATACCCACACATGCAGTCATAGCCAGTCCTATCCATACCCACACATGTAGTCATAGCCAGTCCTATCCATACCCACACATGCAGTCATAGCCAGTCCTATCCATACCCACACATGCAGTCATAGCCAGTCCTATCCATACCCACACATGTAGTCATAGCCAGTCCTATCCATACCCACACATGTAGTCATAGCCAGTCCTATCCATACCCACACATGTAGTCATAGCCAGTCCTATCCATACCCACACATGTAGTCATAGCCAGTCCTATCCATACCCACACATGCAGTCATAGCCAGTCCTATCCATACCCACACATGCAGTCATAGCCAGTCCTATCCATACCCACACATGTAGTCATAGCCAGTCCTATCCATACCCACACATGTAGTCATAGCCAGTCCTATCCATACCCACACATGTAGTCATAGCCAGTCCTATCCATACCCACACATGTAGTCATAGCCAGTCCTATCCATACCCACACATGTAGTCATAGCCAGTCCTACCCATATCCATACCCACACATGTAGTCATAGCCAGTCCTACCCATATCCATACCCACACATGTAGTCATAGCCAGTCCTATCCATATCCATACCCACACATGTAGTCATAGCCAGTCCTACCCATATCCATACCCACACATGCAGTCATAGCCAGTCCTACCCATATCCATACCCACACATGCAGTCATAGCCAGTCCTACCCATATCCATACCCACACATGCAGTCATAGCCAGTCCTACCCATATCCATACCCACACATGCAGTCATAGCCAGTCCTATCCATACCCACACATGTAGTCATAGCCAGTCCTATCCATATCCATACCCACACATGCAGTCATAGCCAGTCCTACCCATATCCATACCCACACATGCAGTCATAGCCAGTCCTATCCATACCCACACATGCAGTCATAGCCAGTCCTATCCATACCCACACATGTAGTCATAGCCAGTCCTATCCATACCCACACATGCAGTCATAGCCAGTCCTATCCATACCCACACATGCAGTCATAGCCAGTCCTATCCATACCCACACATGCAGTCATAGCCAGTCCTATCCATACCCACACATGTAGTCATAGCCAGTCCTATCCATACCCACACATGTAGTCATAGCCAGTCCTACCCATATCCATACCCACACATGCAGTCATAGCCAGTCCTATCCATACCCACACATGTAGTCATAGCCAGTCCTATCCATATCCATACCCACACATGCAGTCATAGCCAGTCCTAACCATATCCATACCCACACATGCAGTCATAGCCAGTCCTATCCATACCCACACATGCAGTCATAGCCAGTCCTATCCATACCCACACATGTAGTCATAGCCAGTCCTATCCATACCCACACATGCAGTCATAGCCAGTCCTATCCATACCCACACATGCAGTCATAGCCAGTCCTATCCATACCCACACATGTAGTCATAGCCAGTCCTATCCATACCCACACATGCAGTCATAGCCAGTCCTATCCATACCCACACATGTAGTCATAGCCAGTCCTATCCATACCCACACATGTAGTCATAGCCAGTCCTATCCATACCCACACATGTAGTCATAGCCAGTCCTATCCATACCCACACATGCAGTCATAGCCAGTCCTATCCATACCCACACATGCAGTCATAGCCAGTCCTATCCATACCCACACATGTAGTCATAGCCAGTCCTATCCATACCCACACATGTAGTCATAGCCAGTCCTATCCATACCCACACATGTAGTCATAGCCAGTCCTATCCATACCCCACATGTAGTCATAGCCAGTCCTACCCATATCCATACCCACACATGTAGTCATAGCCAGTCCTACCCATATCCATACCCACACATGTAGTCATAGCCAGTCCTACCCATATCCATACCCACACATGTAGTCATAGCCAGTCCTATCCATATCCATACCCACACATGTAGTCATAGCCAGTCCTACCCATATCCATACCCACACATGCAGTCATAGCCAGTCCTACCCATATCCATACCCACACATGCAGTCATAGCCAGTCCTACCCATATCCATACCCACACATGCAGTCATAGCCAGTCCTACCCATATCCATACCCACACATGCAGTCATAGCCAGTCCTATCCATACCCACACATGTAGTCATAGCCAGTCCTATCCATATCCATACCCACACATGCAGTCATAGCCAGTCCTACCCATATCCATACCCACACATGCAGTCATAGCCAGTCCTACCCATATCCATACCCACACATGCAGTCATAGCCAGTCCTATCCATATCCATACCCACACATGTAGTCATAGCCAGTCCTACCCATATCCATACCCACACATGCAGTCATAGCCAGTCCTACCCATATCCATACCCACACATGCAGTCATAGCCAGTCCTACCCATATCCATACCCACACATGCAGTCATAGCCAGTCCTACCCATATCCATACCCACACATGCAGTCATAGCCAGTCCTATCCATACCCACACATGTAGTCATAGCCAGTCCTATCCATATCCATACCCACACATGCAGTCATAGCCAGTCCTACCCATATCCATACCCACACATGCAGTCATAGCCAGTCCTATCCATACCCACACATGCAGTCATAGCCAGTCCTATCCATACCCACACATGTAGTCATAGCCAGTCCTATCCATACCCACACATGCAGTCATAGCCAGTCCTATCCATACCCACACATGCAGTCATAGCCAGTCCTATCCATACCCACACATGTAGTCATAGCCAGTCCTATCCATACCCACACATGTAGTCATAGCCAGTCCTATCCATACCCACACATGTAGTCATAGCCAGTCCTATACCCACACACATGTAGTCATAGCCAGTCCTATCCATACCCACACATGTAGTCATAGCCAGTCCTACCCATATCCATACCCACACATGTAGTCATAGCCAGTCCTATTCATACCCACACATGTAGTCATAGCCAGTCCTATCCATACCCACACATGTAGTCATAGCCAGTCCTATCCATATCCATACCCACACATGCAGTCATAGCCAGTCCTACCCATATCCATACCCACACATGTAGTCATAGCCAGTCCTATCCATACCCACACATGTAGTCATAGCCAGTCCTACCCATATCCATACCCACACATGCAGTCATAGCCAGTCCTACCCATCTCCATACCCACACATGTAGTCATAGCCAGTCCTATCCATATCCATACCCACACATGTAGTCATAGCCAGTCCTATCCATACCCACACATGCAGTCATAGCCAGTCCTATCCATACCCACACATGCAGTCATAGCCAGTCCTATCCATACCCACACATGCAGTCATAGCCAGTCCTATCCATACCCACACATGCAGTCATAGCCAGTCCTATCCATACCCACACATGCAGTCATAGCCAGTCCTATCCATACCCACACATGCAGTCATAGCCAGTCCTATCCATACCCACACATGCAGTCATAGCCAGTCCTATCCATACCCACACATGCAGTCATAGCCAGTCCTATCCATACCCACACATGCAGTCATAGCCAGTCCTATCCATACCCACACATGTAGTCATAGCCAGTCCTATCCATACCCACACATGTAGTCATAGCCAGTCCTATCCATACCCACACATGTAGTCATAGCCAGTCCTACCCATATCCATACCCACACATGTAGTCATAGCCAGTCCTATTCATACCCACACATGTAGTCATAGCCAGTCCTATCCATACCCACACATGTAGTCATAGCCAGTCCTATCCATATCCATACCCACACATGCAGTCATAGCCAGTCCTACCCATATCCATACCCACACATGTAGTCATAGCCAGTCCTATCCATACCCACACATGTAGTCATAGCCAGTCCTACCCATATCCATACCCACACATGCAGTCATAGCCAGTCCTACCCATCTCCATACCCACACATGTAGTCATAGCCAGTCCTATCCATATCCATACCCACACATGTAGTCATAGCCAGTCCTATCCATACCCACACATGCAGTCATAGCCAGTCCTATCCATACCCACATGCAGTCATAGCCAGTCCTATCCATACCCACACATGCAGTCATAGCCAGTCCTATCCATACCCACACATGCAGTCATAGCCAGTCCTATCCATACCCACACATGCAGTCATAGCCAGTCCTATCCATACCCACACATGCAGTCATAGCCAGTCCTATCCATACCCACACATGCAGTCATAGCCAGTCCTATCCATACCCACACATGCAGTCATAGCCAGTCCTATCCATACCCACACATGCAGTCATAGCCAGTCCTATCCATACCCACACATGTAGTCATAGCCAGTCCTATCCATACCCACACATGTAGTCATAGCCAGTCCTATCCATACCCACACATGTAGTCATAGCCAGTCCTACCCATATCCATACCCACACATGTAGTCATAGCCAGTCCTACCCATATCCAACTTAAATGTTTAAGTTAATTTCTACACATTTTGCCATAGGGTGGAGAGATATTTAGCAGTTTTTAATATAATATCTGAGTGAGTTGTGGGGGCCCCTTGGCCAGAAATTTGAGCATGCTTACTACAAGTTTAGATAGCTGTCCTGCTAGATTCATTTACCAATCTAAAATGTTTAGCTGACATGGCTAATTGAGTGACTATCAGTGACTGACATAACAAGAGGAAAACTGCTGATGCACAAACACATTTTGAAAATGCGCCTTGTGTATTCTACTATTTGAACTTGCACCAGTAAATTGAGACCCCAACTGAGTTTGTTTCATTGATCTGTGGGCCACCAGTTGCCCCTTCCTGGCCTAGTTGAATATCATATGATTACTATACCGTACCCATAAGCAATCAGTTTCACCCCTCCACACATCTGTAGTCATATTGTCACACCCACACACAGTCTGCCACTCGCCTTACCATGTCATACAAATACATTCTCTTCTGCCGTGCTGGAGGCAGGCCATACAAATGAGTCCTGTCCTGCTGCTTACACACTGGTAGCTACACACACTGTTGGAATCTGCATATGCATGATGTGGATGTGGTACATTTCCATCAGGTGAAACCGCTTTCTTGCCAGGATGAATCACCATGTTGTGTTAAATGACCATTGCTGTGTATGCTATGCATTGTAAAGAAAAGTATATTATTTCGTAACATGAAGCAAGTGTTCTTTAATCTTTGTTCACTTCCCGACTATTTCCAGTGAACTTCCACTTTAACGTTTAGGCTCGTCTCGTTGCCTGAAAGCAGCTTCACATGGTAGTCTTTTTCACCTCTCTCTGTCTGCATTTTCTGGGCCTAGCTTTTGTGTCAAGTCCTCACTGGTTGGCCCACTGTTGACACAAAGATGGGAGTCCCCTGTCAACACAGCACGGTTGGCTGCAGGTGGATCCCAAGCTTGATGTCCTGGAAGGCCTTGGGGTGAGGGAGGGAGGGGCGTTTTTCTAATGAAAAGCAGCGCTATTCCCTGAACACATTGGGCTTTGTTGTTCCTTCGTCTTGCCATGTCATTTTAATCAAATTGTGACAATCATTGTGTGAGTTGCAGCTGATTGACATCCCTGAGTTTGTTTTCTATTATTAAACTGTTATGTTGTTGCACATTATACAACTTGCAATGTCTGTTTTTTTATATATTTGTTATTGATAATGACAACCTGGTGATCATTTCTTGTTCTCATGTCATGAGAAACTTTGTTTGTTGTTCAAGGATCTACCACTGTCATGTGTTGTAAGTTGCTTAGGCTGCCATAACTCTGTGATTAGTTAAGGCTAGTGTTAACTTCTGCAGGTTTTACCACCAGTGTTAGGGGGGAGGGGGATCTTTCTCCCTCTGTTTTCCTCTCGTGTGTGTGTGTGTGTGTGTGTGTGTGTGCACGTGCTTGTATTTTCCATTTGTTGACAACTAGAAAACAACCCCTCTGCTCTGACTGTTCCCTCTCCAGCCAGAGTGCAGCACCAGGCCAGACAGGCGTCTCTCTGAGGCACACTGCTTTACTGCTTCCTGTAGGTCAGATGTCACAAAACAGTCCACCCTGGCCTGTGATTATTAGGGGTGCCCATTGGAGGGGAGGGTTAGGTGGAGTTAATCATCTCATCTGTTGTCAACAAGGGGAAAAGAGAGGGAGTTTTCCATAGTCACTAAGGATATCTTATCCTCCCTGAATCCTGATCTTTAAGTGAGAGCTCACTTGTAGCCACAATGCTGAGTTTGTTTTTCAGTCTAACGTTATTGTAACGCTGTAGTCCAGTACTCACACTGTCTGGTTCAGGTGTGGCTTAATTGGTAGAGCAGGGCACTTGCAATACCAGGGTTGTGGGTTCGATTTCCACTGAGGGACCAGTATGAACAAATATGAAAATATTTGCTCTAGATAAGAGCGTCTGCAAAATAACTCAAATGTTGTAGTCCAGGACTCACACCGTCTGTCTCGATTTAATGGGGGGAGATGGTACCGTTTCATTTCATAACTTGGAGGGAAACCAGTTAACTGACCTAAGGTCATTATCTGACCCTGCCTTGCGTGCTAATCCACAGACAGACTGGAAGTGCCTGTCAGCGCTGGTCTGGGTTCAGTTAGTTTGCTCTGCTCTGTAATTAAGGCGTGAATCCTAACTTCCACTTAAGTCACATTTTTGCTTTTTAAGTGGAAGTTAGGATTCACCCCTAAGCAAGCCTAAAGGGTGAGGATTGGCCATCTGATCCTGAACCTGTCGTTAAAAGGAGGTCCCTTCTGGGATGCTGCTTCACTGCACTAAACCTCCATGTGTGGGTTCCGTATTTCCTTGGCAACCTTTTTTTACTATGGCAACAGGATAAACACCATCCTCTCAGGGAGCTCTGGAGTGATATATTCTGGAGAAAGTGACTAGTTACACTAGTTACACTAGTCACTGCTAGTGTTTACACTGCTAGTGTAAATTGCAATGTCATTATTGAGGCCTGTAATGAGTTATTCTTTGTCTGATTTGACTAGTGGCACATTCTGTGTCGAAACAGGCAGCTATACGTTGTTGTTGTGTCGGGGGATACGACCTATACGTTGTTGTTGTGTCAGGGGGGGATACGACCTATACGTTGTTGTTGTTTCAGGGGGGATACGACCTATACGTTGTTATTGTGTCGGGGGGATACGACCTATACGTTGTTATTGTGTCATGGGGGATACGACCTATACGTTGTTGTTGTTTCAGGGGGATCGACCTATACGTTGTTGTTGTGTCAGGGGGATACGACCTATACGTTGTTGTTGTGTCAGGGGGATACGACCTATACGTTGTTGTTGTGTCGGGGGGGGATACGACCTATACGTTGTTATTGTGTCATGGGGATCGACCTATACGTTGTTATTGTGTCATGGGGGATACGACCTATACGTTGTTATTGTGTCATGGGGGATACGACCTATACGTTGTTATTGTGTCATGGGGGATACGACCTATACGTTGTTGTTATTGTGTCAGGGGGATACGACCTATACGTTGTTATTGTGTCATGGGGGGGATCGACCTATACGTTGTTATTGTGTCATGGGGGATACGACCTATACGTTGTTGTTGTGTCAGGGGGGATACGACCTATACGTTGTTATTGTGTCAGGGGGATATGACCTATACGTTGTTGTTGTGTCATGGGGGATACGACTTATACGTTGTTATTGTGTCATGGGGATACGACCTATACGTTGTTGTTGTTGTGTCAGGGGGATACGACCTATACGTTGTTGTTGTGTCATGGGGATACGACCTATACGTTGTTGTTGTGTCATGGGGTGATACGACCTATACGTTGTTGTTGTGTCATGGGGGATACGACCTATACGTTGTTGTTGTGTCAGGGGGGATCGACCTATACGTTGTTGTTGTGTCATGGGGGATACGACCTATACGTTGTTGTTGTGTCGGGGGGGATACGACCTATACGTTGTTGTTGTGTCAGGGGGATACGACCTATACGTTGTTGTTGTGTCAGGGGGGGATACGACCTATACGTTGTTGTTGTGTCAGGGGGGGATACGACCTATACGTTGTTGTTATTGTGTCAGGGGGGGATACGACCTATACGTTGTTGTTATTGTGTCAGGGGGGGATACGACCTATACGTTGTTGTTATTGTGTCATGGGGGGATACGACCTATATGTTGTTATTGTGTCAGGGGGGATCAAATCAAATCAAAATCAAATCAAATTTATTTATATAGCCCTTCGTACATCAGCTGATATCTCAAAGTGCTGTACAGAAACCCAGCCTAAAACCCCAAACAGCAAACAATGCAGGTGTAAAAGCACGGTGGCTAGGAAAAACTCCCTAGAAAGGCCAAAACCTAGGAAGAAACCTAGAGAGGAACCAGGCTATGTGGGGTGGCCAGTCCTCTTCTGGCTGTGCCGGGTAGAGATTATAACAGAACATGACCAAGATGTTCAAATGTTCATAAATGACCAGCATGGTCGAATAATAATAAGGCAGAACAGTTGAAACTGGAGCAGCAGCACAGTCAGGTGGACTGGGGACAGCAAGGAGTCATCATGTCAGGTAGTCCTGGGGCACGGTCCTAGGGCTCAGGTCCTCCGAGAGAAAGAAAGAGAGAATTAGAGAGAGCATATGTGGGGTGGCCAGTCCTCTTCTGGCTGTGCCGGGTGGAGATTATAACAGAACGTGGCCAAGATGTTCAAATGTTCATAAATGACCAGCATGGTTGAATAATAGTAAGGCAGAACAGTTGAAACTGGAGCAGCAGCATGGCCAGGTGGACTGGGGACAGCAAGGAGTCATCATGTCAGGTAGTCCTGGGACATGGTCCTAGGGCCCAGGCCAGTTGAAACTGGAGCAGCAGCATGGCCAGGTGGACTGGGGACAGCAAGGAGTCATCATGTCAGGTAGTCCTGGGGCATGGTCCTAGGGCTCAGGTCCTCCGAGAGAGAGAAAGAAAGAGAGAAGGAGAGAATTAGAGAACGCACACTTAGATTCACACAGGACACCGAATAGGACAGGAGAAGTACTCCAGATATAACAAACTGACCCTAGCCCCGACACATAAACTAATGCAGCATAAATACTGGAGGCTGAGACAGGAGGGTCAGGAGACACTGTGGCCCCATCCGATGACACCCCGGACAGGGCCAAACAGGAAGGATATAACCCCACCCACTTTGCCAAAGCACAGCCCCCCACACCACTAGAGGGATATCTTCAACCACCAACTTACCATCCTGAGACAAGGCCGAGTATAGCCCACAAAGATCTCCGCCACGGCACAACCAAGGGGGGCGCCAACCCAGACAGGCTGACCACAACAGTGAATCAACCCACCCAGGTGACGCACCTCCCCCAGGGACGGCATGAGAGAGCCCGACGCCAGGACAGCGGAGTCCATCACCACCTTCCGGAGACACCTGAAACCCCACCTCTTTAAGGAATACCTAGGATAGGATAAAGTAATCCTTCTCACTCCCCCCTCCCCTTAAAAGACCTAGATGCACTATTGTAAAGTGGCTGTTCCACTGGATGTCATAAGGTGAAAGCACCAATTTGTAAGTCGCTCTGGATAAGAGCGTCTGCTAAATGACTTAAATGTAAATGTAAGTAAGCCAGTGACTCAGCCCCCGTAACAGGGTAGAGGCAGAGAAGCCCAGTGGAAAGAGGGGAATCGGCCAGGCAGAGACAGCAAGGGCGGTTCGTTGCTCCAGAGCCTTTCCGTTCACCTTCCCACTCCTGGGCCAGACTACACTCAATCATATGACCCACTGAAGAGATCTTCAGTAAATACGTTGTTATTGTGTCATGGGGGGATACGACCTATACGTTGTTATTGTGTCAGGGGGGGATACGACCTATATGTTGTTATTGTGTCATGGGGGATACGACCTATACGTTGTTGTTGTGTCAGGGGGATACGACCTATACGTTGTTGTTGTTTCAGGGGGGATCGACCTATCGTTGTTATTGTGTCAGGGGGATACGACCTATACGTTGTTATTGTGTCAGGGGGGATACGACCTATACGTTGTTATTGTGTCAGGGGGGATCGACCTATCGTTGTTGTTGTGTCATGGGGGATCGACCTATACGTTGTTGTTGTGTCATGGGGGGATCGACCTATACGTTGTTGTTGTTGTTTGGGGATACGACCTATACGTTGTTGTTGTGTCATGGGGATACGACCTATACGTTGTTATTGTGTCATGGGGGGGATACGACCTATACGTTGTTGTTGTGTCAGGGGGATACGACCTATACGTTGTTGTTGTTTCAGGGGGATACGACCTATACGTTGTTATTGTGTCAGGGGGATATGACCTATACGTTGTTATTGTGTCAGGGGGATCGACCTATACGTTGTTGTTGTTGTGTCAGGGGATACGACCTATACGTTGTTGTTGTTGTGTCAGGGGGATACGACCTATACGTTGTTGTTGTGTCAGGGGGATACGACCTATACGTTGTTGTTGTGTCAGGGGGTGATCGACCTATACGTTGTTATTGTGTCATGGGGGATACGACCTATACGTTGTTGTTGTATCATGGGGATCGACATATACGTTGTTATTGTGTCAGGGGATACGACCTATCGTTGTTGTTGTATCATGGGGGGATACGACCTATACGTTGTTGTTGTGTCAGGGGGGATACGACCTATACATTGTTGTTTTGATAAAGGGGTGATATGGCCTATACGTTGTTGTTGTGACATGGGGGATACGACCTATCGTTGTTGTTGTGACATGGGGGATCGACCTATCGTTGTTGTTATTGTGTCAGGGGGATACGACCTATACGTTGTTATTGTGTCATGGGGGATATCGACCTATACGTTGTTATTGTGTCAGGGGGATACGACCTATACGTTGTTATTGTGTCAGGGGGATCGACCTATACGTTGTTATTGTGTCAGGGGTGGATCGACCTATACGTTGTTATTGTGTCAGGGGGATCGACCTATCGTTGTTATTGTGTCAGGGGGATACGACCTATACGTTGTTATTGTGTCAGGGGTGGATACGACCTATACGTTGTTATTGTGTCAGGGGGGATACGACCTATACGTTATTATTGTGTCAGGGAGGGATACGACCTATACGTTGTTATTGTGTCAGGGAGGGATACGACCTATACGTTGTTATTGTGTCATGGGGGGATACGACCTATACGTTGTTGTTGTGTCAGGGGGGATACGACCTATACGTTGTTGTTGTGTCGGGGGGGATACGACCTATACGTTGTTGTTGTTGTTTTGATAAAGGGGGTGATATGGCCTATACGTTGTTGTTTTGATAAAGGGGGTGATATGGCCTATACGTTGTTGTTTTGATAAAGGGGGTGATATGGCCTATACGTTGTTGTTGTTTTGATAAAGGGGGTGATATGGCCTATACGTTGTTGTTGTGACATAGGGGGATACGGCCTATACGTTGTTGTTGTTTTGATAAAGGGGGTGATATGGCCTATACGTTGTTGTTTTGATAAAGGGGGTGATATGGCCTATACATTGTTGTTTTGATAAAGGGGGTGATATGGCCTATACGTTGTTGTTGTTTTGATAAAGGGGGTGATCTGGCCTATACGTTGTTGTTTTGATAAAGGGGGTGATATGGCCTATACGTTGTTGTTGTTTTGATAAAGGGGGTGATATGGCCTATACGTTGTTGTTTTGATAAAGGGGGTGATATGGCCTATACATTGTTGTTTTGATAAAGGGGGTGATATGGCCTATACATTGTTGTTTTGATAAAGGGGGTGATATGGCCTATACGTTGTTGTTGTTTTGATAAAGGGGGTGATCTGGCCTATACGTTGTTGTTTTGATAAAGGGGGTGATATGGCCTATACGTTGTTGTTGTGACATAGGGGGATACGGCCTATACGTTGTTGTTTTGATAAAGGGGGTGATATGGCCTATAGGTTGTTGTTTTGATAAAGGGGGTGATATGGCCTATACGTTGTTGTTTTGATAAAGGGGGTGATATGGCCTATACGTTGTTGTTTTGATAAAGGGGGTGATATGGCCTATACGTTGTTGTTTTGATAAAGGGGGGGGATACGGCCTATACGTTGTTGTTGTTTTGATAAAGGGGGTGATATGGCCTATACGTTGTTGTTTTGATAAAGGAGGTGATATGGCCTATACGTTGTTGTTTTGATAAAGGGGGTGATATGGCCTATACGTTGTTGTTTTGATAAAGGGGTGATATGGCCTATACGTTGTTGTTTTGATAAAGGAGGTGATATGGCTATACGTTGTTGTTTTGATAAAGGGGTGATATGGCCTATACGTTGTTGTTTTGATAAAGGAGGTGATATGGCCTATACGTTGTTGTTTTGATAAAGGGGGTGATATGGCCTATACGTTGTTGTTTTGATAAAGGAGGTGATATGGCCTATACGTTGTTGTTTTGATAAAGGGGGTGATATGGCCTATACGTTGTTGTTTTGATAAAGGAGGTGATATGGCCTATACGTTGTTGTTTTGATAAAGGGGGTGATATGGCCTATAGGTTGTTGTTTTGATAAAGGGGGTGATATGGCCTATACGTTGTTGTTTTGATAAAGGGGGTGATATGGCCTATACGTTGTTGTTTTGATAAAGGAGGTGATATGGCCTATACGTTGTTGTTTTGATAAAGGGGTGATATGGCCTATACGTTGTTGTTTTGATAAAGGGGTGATATGGCCTATACGTTGTTGTTTTGATAAAGGGGTGATATGGCCTATACGTTGTTGTTTTGATAAAGGGGTGATATGGCCTATAGGTTGTTGTTTTGATAAAGGGGTGATATGGCCTATACGTTGTTGTTTTGATAAAGGGGTGATATGGCCTATACGTTGTTGTTTTGATAAAGGAGGTGATATGGCCTATACGTTGTTGTTTTGATAAAGGGGTGATATGGCCTATACGTTGTTGTTTTGATAAAAGGGGTGATATGGCCTATAGGTTGTTGTTTTGATAAAGGGGTGATATGGCCTATAGGTTGTTGTTTTGATAAAGGGGTGATATGGCCTATACGTTGTTGTTTTGATAAAGGGGTGATATGGCCTATAGGTTGTTGTTTTGATAAAGGGGTGATATGGCCTATAGGTTGTTGTTTTGATAAAGGGGGTGATATGGCCTATAGGTTGTTGTTTTGATAAAGGGGTGATATGGCCTATACGTTGTTGTTTTGATAAAGGGGTGATATGGCCTATAGGTTGTTGTTTTGATAAAGGGGGTGATATGGCCTATACGTTGTTGTTTTGATAAAGGGGGTGATATGGCCTATAGGTTGTTGTTTTGATAAAGGGGGTGATATGGCCTATAGGTTGTTGTTTTGATAAAGGGGGTGATATGGCCTATAGGTTGTTGTTTTGATAAAGGGGGTGATATGGCCTATACGTTGTTGTTTTGATAAAGGGGGTGATATGGCCTATACGTTGTTGTGTCAGAGGGGATACGGTCTATTTTATAATTTTTCCCTTTTATATGTATATCATAGACAGGCCATTCGGACCTTTCACTAACTGAAATCTGCCACAAAGAAGCAAACAGACACAGACTTTGATCTGCACCACTATTTTGTCCCCTTGTTGTTGTTTCCAAATGTCACTCACCAAGACATACTAACTCAAGTATTCTCATAATCAAGTAGATTAGATTAGAGACACGCTAAAGATGCCTCTAAAGGATGATGCCGAGGATGTCTGTCTCCTGTCTACCTCAAGGCTAAGTGACTCCAACCAATGGACCCTCGTCAAATGTAGTGCACTATATAGGGAATAGGGTGTCATTTGAGTCCCGTCACTTCGACTGGTTTAGTGGCATCATGATATCCTGCTGGGATGGGATTATTCTATTAATGTCCACTTCCAGTCACCATGGCAACCTCTTCCCTTCTTTGAAGCCTCCCACCGCAACACAAAGAACAGTACAGTAGGCCTACACTGCAGACTGTGAGACAGCAGACACTGTCCTTCACAAACACACATTAAGTCTTTTAAACTAAACGTTTAAACTGTGAAGGTGTAAATTGAGGCACGTTAATGTTGAAAACTAATTAGGGTTAAAGAGAGCTCACTTTCAGGAACCCCAGTTTCCCTCCATAGTGGATAAAATGACGTGGCTGCAGGTCTTTATCCAGCATCAAAGCTTGGACCAAAGCTTGGCTCTGATACTACACATACTGGCACAGTCTCATACATATGTGTGTGGGCATGCGAGCAAGTGTTTGTGTGAGAAACGCACAGTAGAGCTCCTCAGAGCCCCCAATAGAACGTATTTCCCTTCTGTGTAGAGGTGTATCTGAAGGTGTCCGTCGTACTAACTGTAATCTGGGTGTTAGAAGAGAACGCTGACAGCTCAGGGAGCTAACCAGACAGCAGTTTGGGGCATGTTCAGTACTTCAACCAGACTTGTAAACGTTTTGGGTTGAGACAATGACCTCACTTTGGCTGCAAAGCTGAATGTTAAATAGCTGGTTTCTGAGCTGGTTTAAATAGCTGATGAGCTTAATCGCTCTGATTAAAAAGCAGTGCTGGGCCCGGGGGTATTTCCCCACTGTTTTTTAAAGAAAGAATGTAACTTAAAAGCTATCGTAAATATAGTCTCTCACTGAAGGGGAGGAAAAAATGCTAATTACTAATCGCAATATTATTTTGGACAATATTTTATATTTACTTTTGACTCCAGGTATTTTTGCTAGGTACCGTTAGCTGACGATAGTCGGCTGTACGTCCGCAAATACTCAGGTATTTTTCATCCTATAGCTCGTTCTCCATCTTCTTTTTAAATGGTGAGCCAACATGTTTTCAGCACTTATTTCCATGACTGATAATCTCGTTTTATAATGCTCTCTCTTGTCTATCTGCATCAGACATATAGTTAGCAATATGTTTGGAACATCAAATCGCAAAAAAAATTGCAGTATTGACAATACACAGAATTGTGAGAATCGCAATACATATATCGTATCGGCACCTAAGTATCATGATAATGTCGTATTGTGAGGTTCCCCGTCACAGTTTTATTTTCTTTGTTCGGGCACACGCTATGAAGGCTCCAGAACAATGACGACGTACACAATTGTGCACAATTTTCTGGACCCGTTTTGGCTCGTGAGCATTACTTTCAAAACTACTGGCTGAAATTAGACAAAACCTTTAATAGAGGCTCAATCACTTTAATTCACTGGTTTTAAAATACATTTTGTATGCCTTTTTTTAATAAATGTTTTATTTTATTTGACTAGGCATGTCAGTTAAGAACAAATTCTTATTTACAATAAAGGCCTACCCCGGCGACACTGGGGAAATTGTGCACCGCCCTATGTGACTCCCAATCACGGCCGGATGTGATATAGCCTGGATTCGAACCAGGGACTGTAGTGACACCTCTTATGCTGACATGCAGTGCCTTAGACCGCTGCACCACTCGGGGGTATGTACAGTATTAAAGTATATCAGGATTTAATTCTGTGTTGAAACCTTGAAGAATTCATAAAAAATACAAAAAGACATTGGCAAAGGTGTTCAAAAATCAACTTTTCTCTATCTTGCCCCCAACCCAAACTGAGAAGGCTCACTATACATGGGAGGGGATAGGGGGATCACTACATATTTGGGAGAGACCATGTGCCCTGGGGAGAGAGGGGTGGAGAACAAATTTTAGAAACGGTAGGATTACATGGCAAATTAGTATGTTAAACTGCCTGAAACAAAGACATCCCTTGTGGTAATGGAATAGGATTAGCTCTCTAGAGTGTGCAAGAAATCTTCAATTGGTAGAAAAGGGAGGTTCTGAGACTGGCATGTCAGCAAATGGATTTCATTCTGGGCTTGACACCTGTGTGCTTAATACATTATGACAGCCTTAAATGACAAGGAGGAACGAATTTGAGGATAAAAAGTTTGATAACGTGTTTGCTCCTTTTTCTCTCTTCTTCAACCAAAACAAAAGAGGATTAAACCTAAAAGCTTATTTTAAATTGTTTCAATTGTTTGAATTTGTGTATTTGTGTATTACATCATGTCACGCAAACAGATTTTGAGTGAATTTAAAGCTAGACCTATGTTACTGTTGCTATTGTTTTATACAGTTACACTATCGAAATATTATTTTTGAATGATATATAGATATTTGTCTCCAAGTATCGATTTGTAAATAAAATAAGTTTTTATTTTCTACTGTAGGTAGCGTTAGCTAGCTCTAGTCGGCTGTACTGTACCTGTGCTAAATCTCCAGTATTGTTTCATCTAATAGCTTGTTCTCCATTTTAAATAGTGAGCCTGTTTTCAGCACTTTTATTTGAATAGGGCATGGGTAGTAGATGCTAGGCACACGGGTTTGTGTCAAGAACTACAATGCTGCTGGGTTTTTCACAGTCAACAGTTTCCCGTGGGGGGCACAAGTATGGTGATAATTAGAGGTCGACCGATTTAATCGGAATGGACGATTTAATTAGGGCCGATTTCAAGTTTTCATAACAATTGGAAATCGGTATTTTTGGACACCGATTTGGCAGATTTTTCAATTGATTTTTAATATATTTTTTACACCTTTATTTAATCATTATTTAACTAGGCAAGTCAGTTAAGAACACATTCTTATTTTCAATGATGGCCTAGGAACGGTGGGTTAACTGCCTTGTTCAGGGGCAGAACGACAGATTTTTACCTTGTCAGCTCGGGGATTCAATCTTGCAACCTTGCAGTTAACTAGTCCAACGCTCTAACCACCTGCCTCTCATTGCACTCCACGAGGAGCCTGCCTGTTACGCGAATGCAGTAAGCCAAGGTAAGTTGCTAGCTAGCATTAAACTTAGCTTATAAAAAAACAATCAATCAATCATAATCACTAGTTAACTCCACATGGTTGATGATATTACTAGTTTATCTAGCGTGTCCTGTGTTGCATATAATCGATGCGGTGCGTATTCGCGAAAAAGGACTGTCGTTGCTCCAATGTGTACCTAACCATAAACATCAATGCCTTTCTTAAAATCAATACACAGAAGTATATATTTTTAAACCTGCATATTTAGCTCAATGAAATCTAGGTTAGCAGGCAATATTAACCAGGTGAAATTGTGTCACTTCTCTTGCGTTCATTGCACGCAGAGTCAGGGTATATGCAACAGTTTGGGCCGCCTAATTTGCCAGAATTGTATGTAATTTTGACATAACATTGAAGGTTGTGTAATGTAACAGGAATATTTAGACTTATGGATGCCACCCGTTAAATAATATACGGAACGATTCCTTATTTCACTGAAAGAATAATCGTCTTGCTTTCGAGATGGTACTTTCCGGATTCGACCATATTAATGACCTAAGGCTCGTATTTCTGTGTGTTATTATGTTATAATTTGATAGAACAGTCTGACTGAGCGATGGTAGGCAGCAGCAGGCTCGTAAGCATTCATTCAAACAGCACTTTCGTGCGTTTTGCCAGCAGCTCTTCGTTGTGCTTCAAGCATTGCGCTGTTTATGACTTCAAGCCCATCAACCCCCGAGATTAGGCTGGTGTAACCGATGTGAAATGGCTAGCTAGTTAGCGGGGTGCGCGCTAATAGCGTTTCAAACGTCACTCGTTCTGAGACTTGGAGTAGTTATTCCCCTTGCTCTGCATGGGTAACGTTGCTTCGAGGGTGGCTGTTATCGATGTGTTCCTGGTTCGAGCCCAGGTAGGAGTGAGAAGAGGGACGGAAGCTATACTGTTACACTGGCAATACTAAAGTGGCTATAAGAACATCCAATAGTCAAAGGTATATGAAATACAAATGGTATAATAGAGAGAAATAGTCCTATAATTCCTATAATAACTACAACCTAAAACTTCTTACCTGGGAATATTGAAGACTCATGTTAAAAAGAACCACCAGCTTTCATATGTTCTCATGTTCTGAGCAAGGAACTTAAATATTACCTTTCTTACATGGCACATATTGCACTTTTACTTTCTTCTCCAACACTTTGTTTTTGCATTATTTAAACCAAATTGAACATGTTTCATTATTTATTTGAGGCTAAATTGATTTTATTGATGTATTATATTAAGTTAAAATAAGTGTTCATTCAATATTGTTGTAATTGTCATTATTACAAATAAATAAAAATCGGCTGGTTTTAATCGGTATCTGATTTTTTTGGGGGGTCCTCTAATAATCGGTATCGGAGTTGAAAAATCATAATCGGTCGACCTTCAGTGATATCTTATCGTGAGGACCCTGACAATTCCCAGCCCTAACTGTTGCCCCCGCTCACTGTCTTCTCCGCCATGTTGTCAAATATGGATGATTCTACAGAATCCTAATACTTCTTTAAAATAGAGCTTGCTCTGTTCATGTTTTTATTATACAGTAGAACCAGCTCCTAGAATCATAGCCATTTAATTTATCTGGCGTACTGGTGGATGTTCTGCTGACCTTGTTTACCCCACTGTCTATTTCATGCAGGCTTATAAAACAGGAGTGTTCGGCATTGGTCTTCCACCCCTGCTTGTACCATGTCATAACCCTGTGTTACTGTTATCTAGCGGACATCCCATGACCTTCAGGCAGGGCTTACCTCTTCTCCCATCCCTACGTCTCTCCATCCCTCCCTCTGTCCAGCAGGCTGTGTAATCCTGTAGTAGGTTTGGTCGTTGGGGGTAATGGTGGGATCCAGTGTCACACAGACACAGTGAGTGCACTGTGCACCGACCACAACATTGTTCTCTGTGCCCACAGGGGACAATACAGTCCTTGTATTCACGCAGGAAGGCAGGCCCACTGCCAGGTGCCTTTCTTAGCCGTTAGTTTGACCGTAACAGTGGGGTCCTTTTACCAGAGGAGTTGTGTACACTAAGAATAAACGTCTCCCATTTGTGTAAAATGGCTGGCAGAAGATACAATATACTAGAAGCTGTTACAATATATTGTCAACACTGTATTAGACCTGAATGCAGTGGTATGGTACAGGCAGCATATGTAAACGCACAACTGTATGTATTTACCTTCTATATCTTTAGCTCTTTATCTGCAATCACATTGTTTCTCTTGCCCTCTAGCACAGTCTCTCTTTCTCTCTGGATTTGACATCAGGTTTAATAATCCAGGGCCAGTTGGCCAGCTATCAGGAGGGAATTATAGACATTCAGCATTGGGGCATCTCTAGCTCACACTCGTACTCACACACACTCACAGTCTCACACACACAAATGCGTACAGTGACATCAGTTAGTATTCATACATTTGACTTATTCCACATTTTGTTGTTACAGTCTGAAATCAAAATTGATAAAAATAGATTTACACAAAATAACCAATAATGACAAAGTGAAGACATGTTTTTAGACTTTTTTTCTCCAATTTATTGAAAAGTATCTAATTCACACCCCTTTGCTATGACACTCCACATGAAGCTCTGGTGCATCCAATTCCCCTAATCATCCTTGAGATGCCACTACAACTTGACTGGAGTCCACCTGTGGCCAAGTTGATTGTTTGGACATGATTTAGAAAGAAACACACCTGTCTAAATATGGTCCAACAGTTGACCGTGCATGTCAGAGCAGAACCTATACCATGAAGTCCCAGGAACTGTCCGTCGATCTCAGAGATATAATTGTGATGAGGCATATATTTGGGTAAGGGTATAAAACCATTTCTAGGGTGTTGAAAGCACATTGGGAAATTGAAAAAATATGGAACTACCCATGCTGTCCGACCAAACTGAGCAACCGGGCAAGAAGGACCTTTGGTCAGGGGAGGTGACCAATGACCACTTTGACAGAACTACAGAGTTCCTTGGCTGAGATGGGAGAACCTGCCAGAAGGACAACAGTCTCTACAGCACTTCACCAATCTGGGATTTATGGGAGAGAGGCCAGATGGAAGCCACGCCTGAGAAAAAGGCACATGACAGCACAACTGGAGTTTACAAAAAGGCACGTGAAAGACATAAGTATAAGGCAAAAGATTCTGTTGTCAGATGAGACAAACATTTTACTCTTTGGCCTGAATGCAAAGCGCTATGTCTGTAGAAAAACCAGGCACAGCTCATCACCTGTTTAACACGGGGCGGCAGGTAGCCTAGTGGTTAGGGCGTTGGACTAGTAACCGAAAGGTTGCAAGTTCGGATCCCTGAGCTGACAAGGTAAAAATCTGTCGCTCTGCCCCTGAAGAAGGCAGTAAACCCACTGTTTCTAGGCCATCATTGAAAATAAGAATTTGTTGTTAACTGACTTGATTTTTTTTTAAAGCACCACCCATACTGTGAAGCATGGTGGTGGCAGCATCATGCTATGGGGATGCTTTTCAGCAGAAGAGACTAGAGGAACAATGAATGGAGCCAAATAACGGCACATTTTTGATGAGAACCTGCTTCAGAGTGCAAACGACCTTCGACTGGGGCAAAGATTTACATTCCAGCAGGACAAGGACCCCAAGCATACAGCCAAAGCAACACTGAAATGGCTTCAGAACAAGAATGTGAAAGTCCTTGAGTGGCCCAGCCAAAGCCCAGAATTGAATCCCATTGAAAATCTACGCACTCCATCTAATTTAACAGAGTTAGAGATAATCTGCAAGGAAGAATGGGAGAAAATCCCCAAATTCAGATGTGCAAAGCTGATACAGACATGAGATACTGCTGTATTTCATTTTCAATAAATGTGCAAAATGTTCCAAAAACAACATATTTTCACTTTGTCATGGGGTGTTGCGTGTTTTATTGAATCCATTTTGAAATCAGGCTGTAACAACAAACTCTGGAATAAGTCAAGGGATATGAATACTTTCTGAAGGCACTGTGTTAAGCCAGCAGGCATGTTTTAAGAGTCAGAGTATTGGGTCATAGATTCAGGGTAGCGTTATGACCTAACGTATGAGCTAATGCTTCAGGCCAGGGATGGGCAACTGGCGGCCCACGGACCCAATTTTTTTTTGTGGGGGGCAACTCAGTCGGGGTCTAAACTTAGAAATAATAGGTGCAATTTCAAAATGTGGTTGTGCATCAGCAGTCACTCAATGTCAGCAAAACAGTTTAGATTGGTAAATTAGTCTAGCGGACATCTATCTAAACTTGTAGTAAGCATGGTCGAATTACCAATCGGGGGGGGGGGCCCATTGATAATCAGTCATCATACTTAAAACTGCAAATATTTGCCACCATCCTATGGCAAAATGTGTAGAAATGCAGCAAACTTGCTTTTTTTGAAAAGGCAACATTTTTCTACGCCCCCATGGCAAAATGTTCAGAATTGCAGGAAATGAACTAAAGAAAGTTGCCCAAACCCTGCTTTAGTAACAATTTGGAAAAAGTTAAGGGGTCTGAATACTTTCCAAATGTACTGTAGGTTTTAGGCCAATTACAGTATGTTTGTCTCTTGTTGACTGAATGACATTGTTTCTCTCTATCTCCCCCAGGATTCGTCCTCAACTGGCCCGGGAGAAGATCGAGGGATGTCACATCTGTACGTTTGTGACCCCAGGGGAGCCCCAGGTGATGCTGGGTAAAGACAAGGCCTTTACTTACGACTATGTGTTCGACATGGACTCCTGTCAGGACAGCATCTACGCTAGCTGCACTGAGAAGCTGATCGAGGGCTGCTTCGAAGGATACAATGCCACCATTTTTGCCTATGGCCAGGCAAGTCTCTACACAGCCCTGTCTCGACTGACACCTGGGGCTCCGGAGTCACAAAGTGTTGATATTTGGGTTGAAGGACAGAACTCTTGTGTATAGCCCAGGGGTCAAATGACCTGGGAAAACTCTGGGCCCTATCTACAGTATGCAGTAGGCTAAAGCAGTTATTCCAGCCATATTCCACTAGTTTGCACTGTGCCTGACATTGTAAGGCTGGTATTGGTGTAATGTAAAACTTCTGATTGATCAGGACACAAAGACTGAACTGGTATGATAATCCTGTGTGAGGTCCTGAAAACTCATTGACCCCTCCAATATTCTTTATATGTATATATTCAGTATTTTTGTTGAATGCTTTTTAGCTCTTGGAGTGCTTATATTGTTTTTAGTAGAGGTCGACCGATTATGATCTTTCAACTCCGATACCCATTATTGGAGGACCCCAAAAAAGCCGATACCGATTAATCGGCCTATTTATTTATTTATTTATTTATTTATTTATTTGTAATAATGACAATTACAACAATACTGAATGAACACTTTTCTTTTACCTTAATATCAATCAAATCAATTTAGCCCCAAATACTGAAATATGTTCAATTTGGTTTAAATAATGCAAAAACAAAGTGTTGGAGAAGAAAGTAAAAGTGCAATATGTGCCATGTAAGAAAGGTAATATTTAAGTTCCTTGCTCAGAACATGAGAACATATGAAAGCTAGTGGTTCCTTTTAACATGAGTCTTCAATGTTCCCAGGTAAGAAGTTTTAGGTTGTAGTTATTATAGGAATTATAGGACTATTTCTCTCTATTATACCATTTGTATTTCATATACCTTTTGACTATTGGATGTTCTTATAGCCACTTTAGTATTGCCAGTGTAACAGTATAGCTTCCGTCCCTCTCCTCGCCCCTACCTGGGCTCGAACCAGGAACACATCGATAACAGCCACCCTCGAAGCAACGTTACCCATCGCTCCACAAAAGCCGCGTCCCTTGCAGAGCAAGTGGAACAACTACTCTAAGTCTCAGAGCAAGTGACGTCACCGATTTGAAACACTATTAGCGTGCACCCCGCTAACTAGCTAGCCATTTCACATCAGTTACACCAGCCTAATCTCGGGAGTTGATAGGCTTGAAGTCATAAACAGCTCAATGCTTGAAGCACAGCGAAGAGCTGCTGTCAAACGCACCAAAGTGCTGTTTGAATGAATGCTTACGAGCCTGCTGCTGCCTACCATCGCTCAGTCAGACTGCTCTATCAAATATCAAATCACAGACTTAATTATAACATAATAACACACAGAAATACGAGCCTTTGGTCATTGATATGGTCAAAACGGAAACTATCATTTCGAAAATAAAACTGTTATTCTTTCAGTGAAATACAGAACCGTTCCGTATTTTATCTAACGGGTGGCATCCCTAAGTCTAAATATTGCTGTTACATTGTACAACCTTCAATGTTATGTCATAATTATGTACAGTTCTGGCAAATTAATTACAGTCTTTGTTAGGAATAAATGGACTTCACACAGTTCACAACGAGCCAGGCGGCCCAGTGGAACACTGCTTGCACGGAACGCAAGAGGAGTGACACAATTTCCCTAATTATAAGAAATTCATGTTAGCAGGCAATATTAACTAAATATGCAGGTTTAAAACTATATACTTTTGTATTGATTTTAAAGAAAGGCATTGATGTTTATGGTTAGTTTTGGTGCAACGACAGGGCTAAATCATCACCCGTTTGGCGAAGTAGGTTGTGATTCGATAAGAAATGAACAGGCACCGCATCGATTATATGCAACGCAGGACACGCTAGATAAACTAGTAATATCATCAACCATGTATAGTTAATTAGTGATTATGTTAAAGATTTGATTGTTTTTTATAAGGTAAGTTTAATGCTAGCTAGCAACTTACCTTGGCTTCTTGCTGCCCTCGTGTAACAGGTAGTCAGCCTGCCACTCAGGCTCCTCGTGGAGTGCAATGTAAGGCAGGTGGTTAGAGCGTTGGACTAGTAACTGGAAGGTTGCAAAAACGAATCCCCGAGCTGACAAGGTAAAAATCTGTCGTTCTGCCCCTGAACAAGGCAGTTAACCCACCGTTCCTAGGCCGTCATTGAAAATAAGAATGTATTCTTAACTGACTTGCCTAGTTAAATAAAGGTGTTTTTAAAAAATTGCAAAAAAAACAATTCGGCCAAATCGGTGTCCAAAAATACTGCTTTCCGATTGTTATGAAAACCTGAAATCGGCCCTAGTTAATCGGTCGACCTCTAGTTTTTATAAAAGGTTTCTGAGAGTATTGGAGGTGCTTCTGTCATTGCAAGCCCTCACAAAGCTCTCTGAATCTGTAGTAGCACCACTAAAGCACACACTCTATCCCTCTCCCTCTTTTCCTACTCAAAAGTTCTTACTCCTCATGCAGTTTGGCGGCTGAGCTCTCTCTCTCTGTCATAGGGGCTTCCTAGAACTAAAGTCTGTTTGATGGGAGGGGATTTCAATGCTGGTGGGTCTTAAGTGATGCAGTTAAGTAGGCCTGCACAACTCTTAAGATATTCATTAATGTTTTTATGTGAACTCCCCCCCCCCCCCCCCCCACCCCCCACCCATCTGTTCCACACCACCACTGCTGCAGTGACTGGTGACCTACTTCTTGTCTGTCTCTCTACCATACTGTACAGTGGTTGGCCCTGGCTCTCGGTCGCCTGGTTCAGTTTTACCCTGTGTTTTTACTAGAGACATTTGGTAGGATATGTGTCTGTCTAGTCTGTGCTGGACTAATTCATATTTAACACAGTCCCAACAGTTTGACCCAGTCAGCAGAATCCTGGGGTTCTTCCCACTTCGTTACAAGCACAGCAGATTTAAATGAAACTTCAATTAATTAATTAAGTTGAATAAATTAATCTCGTTATCTCTCTCCTTGCTCATCCCCTCCCCCATCCTTTCCTCATCCTTATCTTTGCTCCCTCCTCCCCCTTTCCCCCTTCCTCCTCTTTCCATTCCTGCTCCTCTCTCATCCTCCCCTCTTTCTCTCCCCCTCTCTCTTGTCTGCCACCCCATCTTATCCTCCTTTTTTCTTCCCCTTTTCCGTCCTTCATCTTCCTCTTCCTCCTCCTATAGACGGGGTCAGGTAAGACCTACACCATGGGTACAGGGTTTGATGTTAATATCGGGGAAGAGGAGCTGGGCATCATACCCCGGGCGGTCAGCCACCTCTTCAGGGGCATCGAGGAGCGCCAGCAGGCCGCTAAAGAGCAGGGACGACCCGTTCCTGAGTTCAAGATCAACGCACAGTTCCTGGAGGTATGGACTACGGAGACACAGAGGAGACACAGAGGCAGGGAATATAGGTAACATTCTACTTGTAAATATGTTATAGAGTGAGCTAGGGACAAAACCACACTCTCCGACACAGAGGATTACTTCAAATAATACATCAACCGTAGGCTGACGCTACGTAAGCCTGACATGGCTGTTTGTGTATTATTTAGGTAATCTTCTGTGTCTGAGAGTGGGGTTTTGTCCCGATCTCTTAACCTCACTCCATAACATATTTACCAGTAGAATGGGGTTCTTGTATACAAGAACCCCAGGATTACGTAGCCCCAGCGTCAGTCTATGTGTTGACACGGCACAATTTAACTAGCTCCCATCTCTAGTCTCCTACACACGTTTCTCAGACTGTTGACAGTGGACAGCTGTCAGCGGGTGGAAGCAGGTTTGTTAGGGTCACGGTTTGGGGTGGCAAGGGTTAACACGGGATGACTGCACAGTTGTGTTTGCTTGTCATACTGACAGAAGCCTCATGAGGACAGACTTAGTCTGCTCCTTTTTATGACAGAGTAATATACTGTGTTTGTCATAGAAATAGAGTTAGTAGAAAGGATATGGCCGGAAAATCAACAGGATTTTGCTAAATCTACCCAATATTGTAAGCAATGATCACTCCAGCCGCCTCAGAACAGTGAATGGGAATGTCCATTCTACCAATACTAATTCTATGTCTGAGTTACCACAGAGAAAACAAACGGATCGATTATCAGCACAAACAAGTAACTCACTGTTTAAATGCACACATTAAAGGGATACTTCGTAATTTTCGCCCTTTTATCTACTTCTCCAGAGTCAAATGAACTTTGGATGACATTTTTATGTCTCTGCGTGTAGTTTGAAGGAAGTTTCAATCTAGCACTAGCACAATTGCTAACTAGGGTTAGCGCAATGACTGGAAGTCTATGGGTATCTGCTAGCATGCTATTGGCGGCCATTTAAAATATCTACATATTTTGGCATAACAGTATTAGCATTTAGCAGCTTTAAAACTTATACTCTACCATAATACATGGAAAACCAGATGGGGGACGTTTTGTTTGCATCTTAGGTTTATCCCACAGCCTCTTATAACAACCAGAGATGGGAATGACTATAGAAATGGGTAACACCTCATTTGGGTACTCTATCAGTAGCATGTGGACTGGCAACAGGAAGTTCAACAAATCAACCAAAATAAATGTTGTTACTTGTTCACCCCCCTTCCATAAAACTAGGCACTGGCAGAGCCATTTATTTAGAATATATAATGCTCTGGACCTTAGCCACTAGGACCTTCGCCACTAACACTAAGCTACTGTCGTAGAAAGGTCATTCTTGCTGCCTCCCGAGTGGCGCAGCGGTCTAAGGCACTGCATCACATTGCTTGAGGTGTCACTACAGACTCGGGTTCGATCCCAGGCTGGCCGTGATTGGGAGACCCATTTGGTCCCAGCGTTGTCCGGCTGTCTGTCTCTCTCTATAACATAATCAGATGTGATCTTGCATAGTTGTGATATCAGAACTCTGCCATAGGATATAAACATACTGTTAGAAGGTGTGATATTTCCATAGAATTTCACAGTGCTGAATTCAGAACGGTAACAAATAAGACTGTAATATTGTATTTCTGTATGTCCTGGTTAAGCTTTACAATGAGGAGGTGCTGGATCTGTTTGACTCTACACGGGACCTGGAAGCTCGGACGCAGAAATCCCACATAAAGATCCACGAGGACGCTAATGGAGGAATCTACACAGTGGGGGTGACCACACGGACGGTAGCCTCCGAGGCAGAGGTGTGTGCATTGGGATGTATAGTCTGGGGGTTCAGAAGAAATGTATGGCTGTGTACATACAATGTAGGACTTTAAAAACAGGAATAACACTGGACATGTTACCGCATAAAAGATCATTTACAATCTCGTCTCTGTCTCCTCACCCAGATGATGCAGTGTCTGAAGCTGGGTGCTCTGTGTCGAACCACCGCCAGCACCCAGATGAATGTCCAGAGCTCCCGTTCTCATGCCATCTTCACCATTCACCTGTGCCAAGTCAGAGTCTGTGCATCCGACAATGTACGTACAAGAGCAGATTATTCATTAACCCAAGGGCCCGTCCCTTTGTCTTTCCAACTCCTATCTTATTCCGTATCTACTCTTTCGTTGCTATGAGGCAACTTGTTACGACATGCTATGACAGTGACTGGAGTTACTCCTAACCTTGACATTTTACAGAAATCATATAGCCACTCAGCTGCTCCTAAGCTATCATGTTTTATTATGCTAGTTTAATGTGAATGACATCGATAGAAAGTAGAGGTCGACCGACATCGGCATGGCTGATTAATTAGTGCCGATTTCAAGTTTTCATAACAATCGGTAATCAGCCTTTTTGGACGCCGATTACATTGCAATCCATGAGGAGACTGCTTGGCAGGCTGACCACCTGTAAGGGCAGGCTGACCACCTGTTAGGGCAGGCTGACCACCTGTTAGGGCAGGCTGACCACCTGTTATGGCAGGCTGACCACCTGTTACGTGAGTGAGGCATCAAAAGGACCTTGTGGCTGCAGTGAGCCAAGGTAAGGTGCTAGCTAGCATTAAACGTATCTTATAAAAAACAATCAATCTTCACATAATCACTAGTTAACTACACATGGTTGATGATATTACTAGGTTAACTAGCTTGTCCTGCGTTGCATATAATCAATGCGGTGCCTGTTAATTTATCATCGAATCACAGCCTACTTCAACTTGTAATGATTTAACAAAAGCGCATTCGCGAAAAAGCACATTCGTTGCACAAATGTACCTAACCATAAACATCAATGCCTTTCTTAAAATCAATACACAGAAGTATATATTTTTTTAACTACATATTTAGTTAAAATAAATGCATGTTAGCAGGCAATATTAAACTAGGGAAATTGTGTTACTTCTCTTGCGTTCAGTGCCAGCAGAGTCCAGTTATATACAACAGTTTGGGCCGCCTGGCTCGTTGCAAACTGTGTTTCTTCCTAACAAAGACCGTAATTAATTTGCCAGAATTTAACATAATTATGACATAACATTGAAGGTTGTGCAATGTAGCAGCAATATTTAGACTTTAAGAACATCCAATAGTCAAAGGTATATGAAATACAAATGATATAGAGAGAGATAGTCAACGCATCATAATTTATATAATAACTATAACCTAAAACTTCTTAACTGGGAATATTGAAGAACTGGGAATATTGAACCACCAGCTTTCATATGTTCTGAGCAAGGAACTTAAACATTAGTTTTTTTACATGGCACATATTGCACTTTTACTTTCTTCAGCAACACTGTGTTTTAGCATTATTTAAAGCATATTGAACATATTTCATTATTTATTTGAGACTAAATAGATTTTATTTATGTATTATATTAAGTTAAAATAAAAGGGTTAATTGTTCATTCAGTATTGTTGTAATTGTCATTATTACAAATATATATACATTTATATATATATAAATCGTACGATTTAATCGGTATCCTCTTTTTTTTGGTCCTCCAATAATCATTATTGCCGTTGAAAAGTCATAATCAGTCGACCTCTAACAGAAAGTGCTCTTATTACTGGCATTCTATGTTTATGGTACTGGCATTCTATGTTTATGGTACTGGCATTCTATGTTTATGGTACTGGCATTCTATGTTTATGGTACTGGCATTCTATGTTTATGGTACTGGCATTCTATGTTTATGGTACTGGCATTCTATGTTTATGGTACTGGCAAGTTACATTACACTAATGGCATGGACAGTGCTTTTGACTTGAGGTACTGAAACAAAGTCATCCATCTTGGTGTTATTTACATGTACACTTTGATAATTTAGCCAATGCTCTTATCCAGAGCGACTTACATTAGCAATTAGGGTTAAGTGTCGTGCTGAAGGGCACATTGACCGATTCTTCACCTAGTCGACTCTGGGATTCGAACCAGAAAACTTTTGCATTCTGGCCCAATGCACTTATCCTCTAAGCTACCTGCCGCCTGTTATTTCTACCTCACAGAAAGACAACAACGAGACAGACAACAACGAGACAGACAACATCGAGACTGACAACAGGATTGCTAACGGCAACTCAGAGATGGAAGAGTATGAGACACTGACTGCCAAGTTTCACTTTGTGGACCTGGCCGGTTCTGAAAGGCTGAAGAGAACCGGTGCTACAGGAGACCGAGCTAAGGAGGGAATCTCCATCAACTGTGGACTGGTGAGAGTTTGGCTGTGGCTCAAATGGACCCTATTCCCTATAGTAGTATGCAGCTTCTGACCCACCCTTTCCCTAACACACTATAGGGATCTGGTCAAAATACAATATTATTTCAGAACCTTAAAGAGCCATCTAGTGGTTAAAAGCAGTACCTTGCAAATACTGTGAAGTCGTGACAGCCCAGTATGAACACAAGTAGACTCCTGGAATGAGAATCTTTCTGAAAATACCTTTCAATGTCTGCTTTTCTGAGTTAGTTGTGTTTTTTTGGTCAACTCCTCCAAACTGCAGCTTGCTCTGGGGAATGTAATTAGTGCTTTGGGAGACAGGAGCAAGCGATCCACGCACGTGCCCTACAGAGACTCCAAACTCACCCGGCTCCTACAGGACTCTCTAGGTGGAAACAGGTCTGTTTGCCATTGGTCTGGCCTTTCTACCTCTCTATAAGCATTGTTGTCATAGTAATCTGGTATGATGTGCATGTCAAACTAAATGCATTTTGTCAATCAATACAAATTGTACATATTAAGAGTCAGCTTTGAGGTGTCAGTCTGTTTCTTGTTCAGCTCACTTGTCATTGGCTTGCCAAGGCAAAGCTGTTATGTTGTTGAATGCATACAGTGAGGAACCCATGTTAATTTGAATTCTCCCATTACCCTCAGCCAAACGATGATGATAGCCTGCATCAGTCCGTCTGACCGGGACTTCATGGAGACCCTGAACGCCTTGAAGTACGCTAACAGAGCCAGGAACATTAAGAACAAGGTGATGGTGAACCAGGACAAGGCCTCCCAGCAGATCTCTGCTCTCAGGACAGAAATCGCCAGGCTACAGATGGAACTGATAGAGTACAGGACCGTAAGAGAGGGATGGAGGGAGGGATGGGGAGGGAGGGATAAGGGGGTGGAGGGGGAAGAGGGGGATGGATAAGTGGATGGGGAGAGGGGGGATGGAGTGATGAAGATGTGGGGAGAGAGAGAGATGTGGGGAGGGAGAGAGAGATGAGGGAAGGAGGGGGAGGTATGAAGGGATGGGAGAGAGGGAGGGGGATGGGAAGGGGGGAGAGAGAGGGGAGTGGAGTGATGGGGAGAGAGGGGGAGATGGGAAGGGAGAGGGGGTGGAGGGGGATTGAGAGTGATGGGGAGGGAGGGAGAGCGATGGGGAAGGGGGAGGGGAGAGATGGGAGAGATGGGGGAGGGAGAGATGGGGGAGAGAGAGAGATGGGGGGAGAGAGAGATGGGGGGGAGAGAGAGAGATGGGGAGGGAGGGCGAGGGGGAGTGAGGGAGAGCGATGGAGAGGGGAGAGAGAGGAGGGAGGGGAGAGGGAAAGAGCGATGGGGAGAGAAAGATGGGGGGGAGGGAGGGGGAGAGAGAAAGATGGGGAGGGAGGGGGAGAGAGTGAGAGATGGGGAGGGAGGGGGAGCGAGCAATGGGCAGGGAGGGGGAAGAGAGAGAGCTGGGGAGGGGGAGGCGGGAGGGAGAGAGAGAGCAAAATGATGTGATGCACTTACACTACATGACCAAAAGTGCGTGTTTTGTTGGGCCTAGTTAAGAGTTGAGGAAAGGGTCACATATTGTGACATGGAGGGAGAGAGGCTGAGAGAGGGGGGGGGATATGGATAGAGAGGAGTGAGAAAGTAAATTAGATGAGAAGAAAACGGGAAGTATATGAAAAAGAGTCCGAAAATAATTTCCCCTTAGTGAATTATAATTATATCTAATCCCATTTTCCTCTGGTAGGGTAAGCGTATGGTGGGAGAGGATGGTATGGAGAGCATCAACGACATGGTCCATGAAAACACCATGCTGCAGACTGAGAACAGCAACCTGAGGATCAGGGTCAAAGCCATGCAGGAGACCATTGACGCCCAGAGGGCCAGACTCACACAGTACCTCAGTGACCAGGCCAACCAGGTCCTCGCCAGGGCAGGTGAGTGGGGTGTGTGTATGTCTCCTGTGAGAGATGAGGGAATGTGAGGTGTGGGTTTTCGAATGTGTCGATATGTCTGTGCAGTTCATAAGTGTGTGTGTAAGTGCGTTTCCTAAGGTTTTCGTGTGTTGTTTATTCAGGTGAGGGCAGTGAAGAGATTGGGAACATGATCCGGAGCTATATCAAAGAGATAGAGGACCTCAGGTAAGTAAATGTCTCCTCTATATTAAGATTAATACCTTTCTTTTGTCATTTCAATTTGTCAATAAGCTTTACTGTCCCCCCCCCCAGGGCCAAACTCCTGGAAAGTGAGTCTGTGAATGAAAACCTGCGTAAGAACCTGTCCCGTGCCTCCTCACGCCAGTCCTTCTACCCCGGAACCTTCTCCCCTGCCCTCCTGGCCCCCGAGAAGGAGGCCTCCGACATCATCGAGATGGCCAAGAAAGATCTGGAGAAACTCAAGAAGAAGGAGAGGAAGAAGAAGAAGAGGTAAAAAGAGATGGTGGTTATGGAACCAAATGAATTGTTTTCTTGTTTTGAAAAAACAAACTCTACTACACTGGCAGTTATTGTACAGTATATCCTCAATGTGTTGCCATGGTGAGTAACAGTTTGTTTCTCCCTATGACTTCTCTTCCTTCCAATTCTCTGTACTTCCTGATTTATTTTCTTCCTTCGTTCCTTCCTTGTCACCTCTCCCCTGTGACCTTCGACCCTTACCTTTCCCTGAAGGCTCCAGCAGCTGCTGGAAGAGAGAGAGAGGGAGGAGCTTGTAGAGGAGGAGGATGGCAGGTTTGTCACAGGTTCCCCCTTCCCTTTACCACATTGCCACTCCCATCCCTCGCTTCTTCTAAACTGCCATTTTGTTTTGTTTAGCAGGCAGTTGACACACCAGAAGGAAAACTTCAGTTCTTTCTGTGCTCACTTGTTTGTTCACCCCGACTTGCTGATATGATGGAAACAATGCTATTGGTTCTGTTTTCATGCACCACCAATGGCCTTACCTCTAGCTTTTTTAACACCCTTTATTTTGGAAGATACTAAAAAAACGGATTCCTTTACAGATAATTACTGTACTTACTTTTTTTGTGCTGCTGCATATTCTGTCATGCTATTATGCTTTCGGTTGTCTTTTTCCCCCTCTAGAAAATAAATACTATTGAACCTTTGGTCTGCTCAGTTCAATGTTGTCTCACCCTGTCTCTCTGTTCTCCCCGACTAGTGTCGTCAAGGAAGAAGTCCCCGACAATGACCAAGACCAAGGGATGGAAAAAGAGCTGACTGAGCGGTCCAATGACGAGCCTGAGATGGTATATTTGACAACCTATTAGTCCAATGATATCTCTTTTACCCACCCCATTTTGCTGACACTGGATCATTTTCTATTCTATTTTTGTTTGTGACCTCAGGAGGGGAGTGACCATGAGGATGAGGAAGAGGAGGAGGAGGAAGAGGAGGAGATGGATGTGGAGGAGAGCTCTGATGATTCAGACTCTGAGTCAGATGAGAAAGGTAAAATAGCCAAATCGTAGAAATAGCATGTATAGAAGGGACATGGCTCTCCATGTTTGAGTCAGTGAGTAGGGTTACATGCAATAATAGGATTATTGTGGACAGTCAGATTAATATAATAGTTTGTTTAAAACGTGTACATGCTTTGCAAAAACAATTTCCCTAAAAAACCTGTTTCCCATGGACACACATCTGAAATCAGGCTACCTGATGGGACTTAAATAAATGCAGAAAATCACCAATCAAAATAAACGTTCTACCACGGACATATAAAATGTGTATGTAAACTATTTCTAAGATGTATACTTTTACGTTTTTCAGAACTCACTTTACCTGAGCTTAAGAGGGAGGCTGGTGCTACCTGGTGCTGTCACATACTCAGATCAAATACTTTGCTGGAACACCAATTTAAGCTTTTTACATGTATTAATAGTTTGAAAGATTGGTCAGAAAATCAGGTGTTTTAATCGGCGTATACTTACTTTGATTATGACCTTACACTGATTTAAGATCAACAGAATAAGGCGTTTACATGACTAATGCCATACTCAGCCTACTGCCATAATCAGTTTAATATTGAATTATTAGTGTGCATGTAAATGTACTCATTGATTTGTTGTAAGACAAAAACCTTGGAGTGCTATCTATTTTAGAGACTCCCTGCAGCATCAAGGAACTAACATTCTTGCAAAATGAGACATTTTTTTTTTGGTAGAGAAATTTGTTTCATTAACTTACCTGGTTGAATAAAGGCAATATGTTTTATTTTAAAGGGTGTTGTAACAGCTACTGTAAAGTATATGCCACCATGTTTACTATACTTCAGCCAGAGAACTTCCAGGCAGACCTGGGCAACATCACTGTGTTGAGAGCTACTAAATATGTCTGTCTATGTGAAACCCATGTGAATGTACTTCACCCACCAGAGAACTTCCAGGCAGACCTGGCCAACATCACTGTGTTGAGAGCTACTAAATATGTCTGTCTATGTGAAACCCATGTGAATGTACTTCACCCACCAGAGAACTTCCAGGCAGACCTGGCCAACATCACGTGTGAGATCGCCATCAAGCAGAAGCTGATAGATGAACTGGAGAACAGCCAGCGCCGTCTGCACACGCTCAAACAGCAGTACGAACAGAAACTGATGATGCTGCAGAGCAAGATCAGAGACACACAGCTGGAGAGAGACCGGGTGCTGCACAACATGGGTAAGCGTTATCACGGTAGGAAGTGAGAAGTGTGACTGCTGCAGAGCAAGATCAGAGACACACAGCTGGAGAGAGACCGGGTGCTGCACAACATGGGTAAGCGTTATCACGGTAGGAAGTGAGAAGTGTGACTGCTGCAGAGCAAGATCAGAGACACACAGCTGGAGAGAGACCGGGTGCTGCACAACATGGGTAAGCGTTATCACGGTAGGAAGTGAGAAGTGTGACTGCTGCAGAGCTACGGGGTACGGCTAAGGCCGTCACTGGCTTCAGTTGACACTGTGAAGACTTTTGCTGTGGCTCTTTAGAACCAGTGACCTGAAAGAAAGCAATTGAACAGCTGGATTTTACTTTACCCCTTAACATACTTGATTCAGCTTATCACTTGAGGTCCTGGGGCTCAATTATCAATCATGCATTTCTTTAAAAATTCCGCCGTACGCGGGGATTCTAGGATTTGCGTGCGAAAGTTGGATAAATTCCAATAATTTGTGGCGCATGGAAATCCTAGAATCTCCACGTACGCTAGAATTTAGTAAAAAAGATATACGCAACATACAGTGCATTCGGAGAGTATTCAGGCCCCTTCACTTTTTCCACATTACAGCCTTATTCTAAAATATATATATATTTTTTTAATCCTCATTTAATCGACACACAATACCCCAGAATGACAAAGCAAAAACCGTTTTTTATACATTTTTGCAAATTTATTACAATTTTTTTTTAAGTATTTATATAAGTATTCAGACCATTTGCTATGAGACTTGAAATTGAGCTCCGTTGCATCCTGTTTCCATTGATCATCCTTGAGATGTGGACTCCAAGTTGTAGAAACATGTGGTAAATTCAATTGATTGGACATGATTTGGAAAGGCACACACCTGTCTATATAAGGTCCCACAGTTGACAGTACATGTCAGAGCAAAAACCAAGCCATGAGGTTGAAGGAATTGTCCGTAGAGCTCTGAGACAGGATTGTGTCGAGGCACCTGATCTGGGGAAGGGTAACAAAAAATGTCTGCATCATTGAAGGTCCTCAAGAACACAGTGGCCTCCATCATTCTTAAATGGAAGAATTTTGGACCCACCAAGACTCTTCCTAGAGCTGGCTGCCTGGCCAAACTGAGCAATCGGGGGAGAAGGGCCTCGGTCAGGGAGGTGCCCAAGAACACGATGGTCACTCTGACAGAGCTCTAGCGTTCCTTTGTGTAGATTGGTTGTCATTCTGGAAGGTTCTCCATCTCTGCAGCACTCCACCAATCAGGCCTTTATGGTAGAGTGGCCATTTAGAAGCCACTCCTCAGTAAAAGACACATGGCAGCCCGCTTGGAGTTTGCCAAAAGGCACCTAAAGACTCTCAGACCATGAGAAAGTGTCACGTCTGGAGGAAACCTGGCACCATCCCTACGGTGAAGCATGGTGGTTGCAGCACCATGCTGTGGGGATGTTTTTCAGCGGCAGGGACTGGGAGTCTAGTCAGGATCAAGGGAAAGATTAACTGAGCAAAGTACAGAGAGATCCTTGAATGAAACCTGCTCCAGAGCGCTCAGGTCCTCAGACTGGGGCGAAGGTTCACCTTCCAACAGGACAACCACCCTAAGCACACAGCCAAGACAATGCAGGAGTGGCTTTTGGCCAAGTCTCAATGTCCTTGAGTGGCCCAGCCAGTCCCTGGACTTGTACCTGATTGAACATCTCTGACGAGACCTGAAAATAGCTGTGCAGCAATGCTCTCCATCCAACCTGATAGAGCTTGAGAGGGTCTGCAGAGAAGAATGGGAGAAGCTCCTCAAATACAGGTGTGCCAATCTTGAAGCATCATACCCAAGAAGACTCAAGGATGTAATCGCTACCAAAGGTGCTTCAACAAAGTATTGAGTGAAGAGTCTGAATACTTATGTAAATGTGATATTTCAGTATGGGAAAAAATAAATACAAATGAATCCAAAAGTGTCTAAAAACCTGTTTTTGTTTTGTCATTATAGGGTATTGTATATAGATTGATGAGGGGGAAAACGATTTAATCCATTTTTAAAATAAGACTGTAACGTAGAAAAATGTGGAAAAAGAGAAGGGGTCTGAATATTTTCCCAAATGCTCTGTATTTTCATTGATAAATCAGAGGCATATTATATTTGTGTGGTAGTGAACGCTCCTGCCTGGATAACACCCCTCCATTCACCTTTTATAGCAATGAAAACACCCTCATTTGCTCTATGATTTGGAGATGATGAAACTGGGCCATGATGGTGCCTAAAAGAAAGCGCAATGTCAAATTTGATCCCAGCTGTGTAGAGGTGTGTAGAGATGTGTAGGGAGGTGTACAGGTGTGTAGGGGGGTGTAGAGAGTGTGTGTGTGTGTACGGGTGGGTAGAGGGGGGTAGAGGGGGTGTAGAGGTGGGTAGGGGGATGTAGAGGTGGGTAGGGGGATGTAGAGGTGGGTAGGGGGTGTAGAGGTGTGTAGGGGGTGTAGAGGTCTGTGTGTGTACGGGTGGGTAGAGGTGGGTAGGGGGGTGTGTAGGGGTGTGTGTAGAGGTGGGTAGGGGTGTGTAGGGGTGTGTGTAGAGGTGGGTAGGGGTGTGTGTAGGGGTGGGTAGGGGGGTGTAGACGGGTGTAGAGGTGTGGGCAGAATGTTACAGTGACTTCTCCAAACTAAACATCCGTGCTGCCTAGCAAGTGACAAACACTGGTTGCGTTTTCTACAAGATTGATTGTCCTTTTGAATAATTTAAAAAGAAATGTTAGAACCCATACTTCTTTGCAGAAGACAACTTGTTGTTCATTATATTGTTCATCAATACATGATTGTGTTTCTATCTCCTGCCTTGGTATAGGCTCTGAAATGAAATGGGCTATGATGTCATGCACCTAATCCTATCACACCGCAAATATAGCCGTAATGTCTCATAGGGTCAAGGCTACCGGTCTATTTACTTTCCTGTATGCTTGGCTATTGAATGGGGGATTTTGATAAATGGTAGACTACTATTTGTTGTGTAGCAGGAATCATTTAAACCAGTTATGTCAGAAAGGGAGAGACGTCCTGTGATATGCGTGGAGATGCGCACACTTATCTGCCAGGTTCAAAATGTAGAACTACCAACATTTGCAGGAAAACTGGTGCAGGCAAGGTTTAGAGTATATTTGCAAGCACCTTGAGTAAATGGAGCGTTGGACTAGCAGCCGAAAGGTTACAAGTTCAAATCCCCGAGCTAACAAGGTACAAATCTGTCATTCTGCCTGAACAGGCAGTTAACCCACTGTTCCTAGGCTGTCATTGAAAATAAGAATTTGTTCTTAACTGACTTGCCTAGTTAAATAAAGGTAAAAAAATAAATAAAAATAAGACCCCTGGTGAACAGCTGACCAATAGGATCAGGTGTGAAGGGTTACAGCAGGGCAGGGGCATTCCTTGGGTCAAAAAATGACCCTTTTGTCTCTGGTCCCCCCCCTCCCTTAGGCTCAGTGGAGACGTGCAGCGACGATAAGGCTAAGAAGATCAAGCAGGAGTACGAGAAGAAGCTGAGCATCATGAACAAGGAACTACAGAAGCTACAGTCAGCCCAGAAGGAACACGCACGCCTGCTCAAGAACCAATCCAAGTACGAGACACAGCTGAAGAAGCTCCAACTGGACGTCACAGAGATGAAGAAGACAAAGGTATCAAGAAGACGTACTTGAACCACGAACGATACGACACTGTTAACCACTGTGAGGTGTTAATGTTTGTTGGTACTGCATTGATACTGTACTGATATTGATGGGAGGAATCGGCCGGAATGAAGTCGAACAGGGTCCGCTGCCGAGTTCCATCGCTCCACTAGGAATGTTAAGTAATTCAAGACTGATATTGATGTAAATGTGAATATGCTGTATTGTGCAGGTTCGTCTGATGAAGCAGATGAAGGATCAGCAGGAGAAGAACAGGATGACAGAGTCCAGGAGAAACCGAGAGATCGCCACCCTCAAGAAGGACCAGCGCAAACAGGAGGTGAACCATAGGACCGTAGCTTAGTTTGTCAGGCTTGGAGATGAACGGGCCTCTTCATCATGCTGACCCAAACTGTTTTCTTATAGCTCGTTATCCAGTGACTATAAAGTTGTAGCAGTTTCACCATTTAAGCGTTCCAGCTTTAAGCACCCGCTAATGCAACTTACTGCCTCTGGTGTTACTGAATGCCATGTTGATGCAACTTACTGCCATTACTGAATGCTGTGCTAATGCAACTTACTGCTACTGGTGTTAATGAATCCCATGCTAATGCAACTTACTACTACTGGTGTTACTGAATCCCATGCTAATGCAACTTACTACTACTGGTGTTACTGAATCCCATGCTAATGCAACTTACTGCTACTGGTGTTACTGAATCCCATGTTAATGCAACTTACTACTACTAGTGTTACTGAATCCCATGCTAATGCAACTTACTACTACTGGTGCTACTGAATCCCATGCTAATGCAACTTACTACTACTGGTGTTACTGAATCCCATGCTAATGCAACTTACTGCTACTGGTGTTACTGAATCCCATGCTAATGCAACTTACTACTACTGGTGTTACTGAATCCCATGCTAATGCAACTTACTGCTACTGGTGTTACTGAATCCCATGCTAATGCAACTTACTTCTACTGGTGTTAATGAATGCCATGCTAATGCAACTTACTGCTACTGGTGTTAATGAATGCCATGCTAATGCAACTTACTGCTACTGGTGTTACTGAATCCCATGCTAATGCAACTTACTACTGCTGGTGTTACTGAATCCCATGCTAATGCAACTTACTACTACTGGTGTTACTGAATCCCATGCTAATGCAACTTACTGCTACTGGTGTTACTGAATCCCATGTTAATGCAACTTACTACTACTAGTGTTACTGAATCCCATGCTAATGCAACTTACTACTACTGGTGCTACTGAATCCCATGCTAATGCAACTTACTACTACTGGTGTTACTGAATCCCATGCTAATGCAACTTACTGCTACTGGTGTTACTGAATCCCATGCTAATGCAACTTACTTCTACTGGTGTTAATGAATGCCATGCTAATGCAACTTACTGCTACTGGTGTTACTGAATCCCATGCTAATGCAACTTACTACTGCTGGTGTTACTGAATCCCATGCTAATGCAACTTACTACTACTGGTGTTACTGAATCCCATGCTAATGCAACTTACTGCTACTGGTGTTACTGAATCCCATGTTAATGCAACTTACTACTACTAGTGTTACTGAATCCCATGCTAATGCAACTTACTACTACTGGTGTTACTGAATGCCATGCTAATGCAACTTACTACTACTTGTGTTACTGAATCCCATGCTAATGCAACTTACTGCTACTTCTGTAACTGAATGCCATGTTAATGCAACTTACTGCCATTACTGAATCCCATGCTAATGCAACTTACTGCTACTGGTGTTACTGAATGCCATGCTAATGCAACTTACTGCTACTGGTGTTACTGAATCCCATGCTAATGCAACTTACTGCTACTGGTGTTACTGAATCCCATGCTAATGCAACTTACTGCTACTGGTGTTACTGAATGCCATGCTAATGCAACTTACTGCTACTGGTGTTACTGAATCCCATGCTAATGCAACTTACTGCTACTGGTGTTACTGAATGCCATGCTAATGCAACTTACTGCTACTGGTGTTACTGAATGCCATGCTAATGCAACTTACTGCTACTGGTGTTACTGAATCCCATGCTAATGCAACTTACTGCTACTGGCATTACTGAATGTCATTGAAATGTGTGTTTCACAGCATCAGCTGAAGCTCCTAGAAGCCCAGAAGAGACAACAGGAGCTCATTTTGCGCAGGAAGACTGAGGAGGTGAGCAACACGTAGTAGTAAAAGGATGTGGTGTACAGCAGTGCTGTAAACTATACAGTTACACAATACTACAAAGCAGTTACACACACATCCTGCAACAAATCACTAACTCTCAACTTGAAATGATCTAGTTGGATCTAATCATCTAAGTTCAAGGAATTTTGAAATTTATTCTAGGACCAGAAACTAAAAGCTTTTTCCCCCCAAATTCTGTTGTAACCTTTGGTACCTGGAATAGGATATTCGCCTGGGAACGGAGGTTGTAGGAACCATTGGTCAGGGTCAGAGAGCAGAGGTACAGCGAGAGTAGACTGTCAATGATAGCATTGGTTTATAAGAGTTCAACACGTCCTGAAAAACACTGATAACAAGAAACATGGCAGTTGTGTAAATAAAATATAAAGCTGATACTATTCTATTAAGTTCAGCAAACTTCAGCATCAGGCGGTGGTGATCCTGGTGTTCGATGACTGTCGACTTACGTGTGTGTGTGTCTCTGTGTCAGGTGTCTGCTCTGAGGAGACAGGCCAGGCCTATGTCTGGTAAGGTGACCAGCAGGAAGGTGAGTCTCCCAGAGCCCCTCCAGGACTCCTCCCACCGACCCCCCTCAGGACGCCTGCAGTCCTCTGGCTCCACCGCCACCAACGGAACCAGGTGGGGACTGGACAACAGGTCACTGCATTGCTGTTTTGTGTGTTTAAGTTTCTGTATTACACTGCATGGTGTTTATGTAGAGCCATCAGTATGGCTTTTACAGCTTCTAGCGAGAGAACATGAGACTTGCATGCAACTACAGTGTACATGCCTCAAAAGTGTGTGTGTGTGTGTGTGTGTCAGGTCCTACTACAGGCGGTCAACAGGCATATATTCCACCAGAGTGGCCAGGGTGAAGTGGCAGTCTCTGGAGCGTCGTATCTCTGATGTCATCATGCAGAGGATGACCATATCCAACATGGAGTCTGAAATGAACCGCCTGCTCAAGGTAAACATGAACTGCTGGTAAACATTACATGCTGGTGAATATTGTTTACATATGGTATGATACTTACTATGTTAACCTAAATTAGCCGTGTTAGCATTAACATTAATATTGAAAACGTTGGCTAACTCTCTTCTCCCCCCTCCATCGTTCCTCCCTCCTCCACAGCAACGTGAGGAGCTGACCAAGCGGAGGGAGAAGGTGACCAGAAAGAGGGACAGGCTGGCGGGGGAGGGGCCTGAGGCTGAAAAGGCGGTGCTTCCCCTCAACGAGGAAGTGGACGCCGTGGTTGCCAACATCGACTACATCAACGACAGCATCGCTGACTGCCAGGCCAACATTATGCAGATGGAGGAAGCCAAGGTGACACACGCGCACAGACACGCGCACATGCGTGAGCGCAGATGCACACACAGGCACGCACGTACAGGCACACGCGCGCAGACCCGCAGGTGTGCGCGCAGACGCACACAGGAAGGTGATTGGGCTGATATTAGGCAGTTTTTTTATAGACTGTGACCATAATATCTGCATTTACAGGAGGAGGTTGACACGGTGGATGTTTCCGCAGTCATCAGCTCCTGTACCCTAACAGAAGCCCGCTTCCTGCTGGACCACTTCATGTCTATGGCCATCAACAGAGTAAATAACTTACTGCCGTTTACCTGTCCCTCCCTAGTTCCTACCCCATCTCTCACACCATTGGTTTATCCGAGAATTGACTTAGTTTAACCCCAGGTTCCATATGTACCCAATTAAAGTCTGTTTCTACGATTGTTAATGTGTTTAGTTCTGTGTGTATATGCACAAGCACCCTCCTCATTGTGTATTCATCTTTTGTGTGTGTACTGTGAAGTATTACACACAAGCATAGCTCTGATTGCTGACTTTTAGTGTGACCCTTCTTATAGCTGACCGTTGACCTTTTGACCTCTAACCAATCCCAGGGTCTGCAGGCGGCTCAGAGGGAGTCCCAGGTGAAGGTGATGGAGGGCAGGCTGAAGCAGACTGAGATCACCAGCGCCACTCAGAACCAGCTGCTGTTCCACATGCTGAAGGAGAAGGCTGAGTTTAACCCTGAACTGGACGCCCTGCTGGGGAACGCTCTGCAAGGTAACAGCACTTAGCCACAACCTGCCAGCCACACACTGCAAGACGTATACATGTAAGATCAACAGGAAATGTAAAGCTTGTAGTGTATTCAAGATTTAAAAAGGCTTCTAAAGTTTGTAGTTTCCACTTTAAAATGTCAGACTTGATTTGCCCTGAAACATTAATCATTTGGGGATTATTTTCCTGCTGTTGCGAACTGGCTCAAATTACGGTCCTACATCCTGTAGTTCAGTCCGAGGCCTTGACCCTGACCTACTCAGCCTTTGCCACTGGCAGTCCGTGAGGTCAAGCCCACAGCGCTAACAGGTCTGGCTCACCCCATAATTATGTAGGATTGAAGCAATAACTCAGCCAAAGTATCTAAGCAAAGGCATTGAAGTGTACTTGCGTGTTTGTGTTCACCTTGTCAGCACACTGATTTGTTGGGATGGCCTCCAGAACCAAGGCTGGGTGGCTATGGTCTACTGTATGATGATTTGGGCCTGTTTCAGTTGATGTTGCTCATTGCCTCCTCCTGAATAGATGCTGCTTTTAAAAGTCACCCCAACAAATTGTTGCAATCACACAAAAGTCAGTTGGACTAAGCAAGCCTCTCTGGCTCTGTCATTTTAATGTTCCATTATTTATCAAGTTTGAAAACCCATCTGTTTTTGACCTTTTTTGTTTCATGGGTTGTATGGTTATAGAGAGAGGTTTTCTGTTTCATGGTTTGTATGGTTATAGAGAGAGGTTTTCTGTTTCATGGTTTGTATGGTTATAGAGAGAGGTTTTCTGTTTCATGGTTTGTATGGTTATAGAGAGAGGTTTTCTGTTTCATGGTTTGTATGGTTATAGAGAGAGGTTTTCTGTTTCATGGTTTGTATGGTTATAGAGAGAGGTTTTCTGTTTCATGGTTTGTATGGTTATAGAGAGAGGTTTTCTGTTTCCATGGTTTGTATAGTTATAGAGAGAGGTTTGTATGGTTATATAGAGAGGTTTTCTGTTTCATGGTTTGTATGGTTATAGAGAGAGGTTTGTATGGTTATATAGAGAGGTTTTCTGTTTCATGGTTTGTATGGTTATAGAGAGAGGTTTTCTGTTTCATGGTTTGTATGGTTATAGAGAGAGGTTTTCTGTTTCATGGTTTGTATGGTTATAGAGAGAGGTTTTCTGTTTCATGGTTTGTATGGTTATAGAGAGAGGTTTTCTGTTTCATGGTTTGTATGGTTATAGAGAGAGGTTTTCTGTTTCATGGTTTGTATGGTTATAGAGAGAGGTTTGTATGGTTATAGAGAGAGGTTTTCTGTTTCGTGGTTTGTATGGTTATAGAGAGGTTTTTTGTTTCATGGGTTGTATGGTTATAGAGAGGTTTTCTGTTTCAAGGTTTGTATGGTTATAGAGAGAGGTTTTCTGTTTCATGGTTTGTATAGTTATAGAGAGAGGTTTTCTGTTTCATGGTTTGTATGGTTATAGAGAGAGGTTTTCTGTTTCATGGTTTGTATGGTTATAGAGAGAGGTTTTCTGTTTCATGGTTTGTATGGTTATAGAGAGAGGTTTTTTGTTTCAAGGTTTGTATGGTTATAGAGAGAGGTTTTTTGTTTCATGGGTTGTATGGTTATAGAGAGAGGTTTTTTGTTTCAAGGTTTGTATAGTTATAGAGAGAGGTTTTTTGTTTCATGGTTTGTATAGTTATAGAGGGGTTTTCTGTTTCATGGTTTGTATGGTTATAGAGGGGTTTTCTGTTTCATGGTTTGTATGGTTATAGAGAGAGGTTTGTATGGTTATAGAGAGGTTTTCTATTTCATGGTTTGTATGGTTATATAGAGAGGTTTTCTGTTTCATGGTTTGTATGGTTATAGAGAGGTTTTCTGTTTCATGGTTTGTATGGTTATAGAGGGGTTTTCGGTTTCATGGTTTGTATGGTTATAGAGAGAGGTTTGTATGGTTATAGAGAGAGGTTTTCTGTTTCGTGGTTTATATGGTTATAGAGAGGTTTTTTGTTTCATGGGCTGTATGGTTATAGAGAGAGGTTTTCTGTTTCATGGTTTGTATGGTTATAGAGAGGTTTTCTGTTTCGTGGTTTGTATGGTTATAGAGAGAGGTTTTTTGTTTCAAGGTTTGTATGGTTATAGAGAGGTTTTCTGTTTCATGGTTTGTATGGTTATAGAGAGAGGTTTTCTGTTTCATGGTTTGTATGGTTATAGAGAGGTTTTCTGTTTCAAGGTTTGTATGGTTATAGAGAGAGGTTTTCTGTTTTTCATGGTTTGTATCGTTATAGAGAGAGGTTTTCTGTTTCATGGTTTGTATAGTTATAGAGAGAGGTTTTCTGTTTCGTGGTTTGTATGGTTATAGAGAGAGGTTTTTTGTTACGGTTCCATTTGAACCAGTATCTGTTGAGGAGGATGCCCTGACTGTTGAACAGTAGACCGAGCACTCATATGCTGTCTTTTCTTTTGTTTTTCATTATGAATGAATGTGTTTTGATTATGGGGGAATGAATGTGTTTTGATTATGGGGGAATGAATGTGTTTTTGATTTATGGGGGAATGAATTAATGTGTTTTTGATTATGGGGGAATGAATGAATGTGTTTTGATTTATGGGGGAATGAATGAATGTGTTTTGATTATGGGGGAATGAATGAATGTGTTTTTGATTATAGGGGAATGAATGAATGTGTTTTTGATTATGGGGGAATGAATGAATGTGTTTTTGATTATGGGGGAATGAATGAATGTGTTTTTGATTATGGGGGAATGAATGAATGTGTTTTTGATTATGGGGGAATGAATGAATGTGTTTTTGATTATGGGGGAATGAATGAATGTGTTTTTGATTATGGGGGAATGAATGAATGTGTTTTTGATTTGTGTGTTGCCTTTTTTTCTGTTCCCCTGCCCATGGCGCCTTAATGTATACAGAGCTAGGTAACATGCCATTGGGTAAGTAACAGACACCAGACTCTCTCTCTCTCTCTCTATATATATATATATATATATATATATATATATATATATATATATGTTTATATGAATGCATGGGTCCCCCTCCTGGAAACTAACTCAGCAACATAACATGAGCAGGTGCATGAGGTGTAATGTCTTCAGGCCTCCTCCATCTGTCAGCTGACCCTCCTTCTCTTCCTCCCAATGTGAAAGAACCCCTCTCCCAGTGTGTTACAGCCACCATGCCTAATAGTGTAGCACCTGCTAATATAACTACTGTACCTGTATCTTTAGAGAACCCCGCCCTTCACAGGTAGAACCAGGAAGTTTGTCTCAGTTGGACCCTGTAGGCAAACCATACTGACAGTCAGACTAATGATTCCAACCTTGTTGACCTCTCATAGGCCCTCACACCTGACCTCTCTTTACCCTCTCACCCTTTCAACCCCTGAGCCCTGTCAACGCTTCCATCTCAGTGACTGGACAAGGACCAGTTCTTTTCAGGACTTTTTCAAGCAACTTGTATAAAACGGCATGGCGCTGCGCTGACATCATCTGCTTCTTCTCCTTGTCCATTATCATCACATCTACCTTGTTCAATAATCTAAACCACATCTTGTTAACATCTGTTTGTAGCCAACACAGTACTAGCATAACCTTTGGTTCAATAAAAGGTTTTACCCTTGTTCCATGTTTGGTTTGATAATGGGCAGGTATTTGGACTACTAGACAGAACTTCAAAGTAAACCAACTTAAGTTTGTTGTTATTTAGTCATAACACACAAAGAATAATATTTGTCTATGGATTTTGTTTGGTTCTGACATACAGTACAACTGATATTTTTGGTCCTTGAATTTCACAGAGAACGGGGATGACAGCAGCAGTGACGAATCTGCCCAGAGTCCTGCAACAGAGGGACAGTCAGTATCACTCAAATTACAACAAAAAATAAATTAGTTTACATTTGACTTATGGTTTTATGGTAACTCATGCATTCCACTTCCTCGTTCCAGCTCCCTGGCATCAGATCTAATGAAACTCTGTGGAGAGACCAAAACAAGGAGCAAGGTATGATTATCAGCCTGTTAGTGTGTGTTTTACTGTCCTCGTGGGGACGTGTGTGTGGTCTTGTTTAATTATCGTCGCGGGGAAGTGTGTGTGGTCTTGTTTTACTATCCTCGTGTGTGTGTGGTCTTGTTTTACTATCCTCGTGTGTGTGTGGTCTTGTTTTACTATCCTCGTGTGTGTGTGGTCTTGTTTTACTATCCTCGTGGGGACGTGTGTGTGTGGTCTTGTTTTACTATCCTCGTGTGTGTGTGTGTGTGGTCTTCTTTTACTGTCCTCGTGTGTGTGTGTGTGGTCTTGTTTTACTATCCTCGTGTGTGTGTGGTCTTGTTTTACTGTCCTCGTGGGGACAAGTGTGTGTGTGGTCTTGTTTTACTATCCTCGTGTGTGTGTGGTCTTGTTTTACTATCCTCGTGGGGACAAGTGTGTGTGTGGTCTTGTTTTACTGTCCTCGTGTGTGTGTGTGGTCTTGTTTTACTATCCTCGTGTGTGTGGTCTTGTTTTACTATCCTCGTGGGGACAAGTGTGTGTGTGGTCTTGTTTTACTATCCTCGTGTGTGTGTGGTCTTGTTTTACTATCCTCGTGTGTGTGTGGGCTTGTTTTACTATCCTCGTGTGTGTGTGTGGTCTTGTTTTACTATCCTCGTGTGTGTGTGGTCTTGTTTTACTGTCCTCGTGTGTGTGTGGTCTTGTTTTACTATCCTCGTGTGTGTGTGTGGTCTTGTTTTACTATCCTCGTGGGGACAAATTTGTGTGTGGTCTTGTTTTACTGTCCTCGTGGGGACGTGTGTGTGTGAGGTCTTGTTTTACTGTCCTCGTGGGGACGTGTGTGTGTGTGTGGTGTTGTTTTACTATCCTCGTGGGGACGTGTGTGTGTGAGGTCTTGTTTTACTGTCCTCGTGGGGACGTGTGTGTGGTGTTGTTTTACTATCCTCGTGTGTGTGGTCTTGTTTTACTGTCCTCGTGGGGACGTGTGTGTGTGAGGTCTTGTTTTACTATCCTCGTGGGGACGTGTGTGGTCTTGTTTTACTATCCTCGTGGGGACAAATTTGTGTGTGGTCTTGTTTTACTATCCTCGTGGGGACGTGTGTGTGTGTGGTCTTGTTTTACTGTCCTCGTGGGGACGTGTGTGTGTGTGTGGTCTTGTTTTACTATCCTCGTGGGGACGTGTGTGGTCTTGTTTTACTATCCTCGTGGGGACGTGTGTGGTCTTGTTTTACTATCCTCGTGGGGACGTGTGTGGTCTTGTTTTACTATCCTCGTGGGGACGTGTGTGTGTGGTCTTGTTTTACTATCCTCGTGGGGACGTGTGTGTGTGTGGTCTTGTTTTACTATCCTCGTGGGGACGTGTGTGTGTGTGGTCTTGTTTTACTGTCCTCGAGGGGACGTGTGTGTGTGTGGTCTTGTTTTACTATCCTCGTGGGGACGTGTGTGTGTGTGGTCTTGTTTTACTGTCCTCGTGGGAACGTGTGTGTGTAGTCTTGTTTTGCTGTGTGTGTGGTCTTGTTTTACTGTCCACGTGGGGACATGTGTGTGTGAGGTCTTGTTTTGCTGTCCGTGTGTGTGTGTGGTCTTGTTTTACTATCCTCGTGGGGACATGTGTGTGTGAGGTCTTGTTTTACTGTCCTCGTGTGTGTGTGTGGTCTTGTTTTACTGTCCTCGTGGGAACGTGTGTGTGTGTGGTCTTGTTTTACTGTCCTCGTGGGGACGTGTGTGTGTGGTCTTGTTTTACTGTCCTCGTGTGTGTGTGTGTGTGTGTGTGTGTGTGTGTGTGTGTGTGTGTGTGTGGTCTTCTTTTACTATCCTCGTGTGGACGTGTGTGTGTGTGTGTGAGGTCTTGTTTTATCTCCTCGTGGGGACGTGTGTCAAATCAAATTGTATTTGTCACATACACATGGTTAGAAGATGTTAATGCGAGTGTAGTGAAATGCTTGTGCTTCTAGTTCCGACAATGCAGTAATAACCAACGAGTAATCTAACCTAATAATTTCACAACAACTACCTTAAAGGGATGAAGAATATGTACATAAAGATACAGTGCCTTGCGAAAGTATTCGGCCCCCTTGAACTTTGCGACCTTTTGCCACATTTCAGGCTTCAAACATAAAGATATAAAACTGTATTTTTTTGTGAAGAATCAACAAGAAGTGGGACACAATCATGAAGTGGAATAACATTTATTGGATATTTCAAACTTTTTTAACAAATCAAAAACGGAAAAATTGGGCGTGCAAAATTATTCAGCCCCCTTAAGTTAATACTTTGTAGCGCCACCTTTTGCTGCGATTACAGCTGTAAGTCGCTTGGCGTATGTCTCTTATCAGTTTTGCACATCGAGAGACTGAAATTCCTCCTTGCAAAACAGCTCGAGCTCAGTGAGGTTGGATGGAGAGCATTTGTGAACAGCAGTTTTCAGTTCTTTCCACAGATTCTCGATTGGATTCAGGTCTGGACTTTGACTTGGCCATTCTAACACCTGGATATGTTTATTTTTGAACCATTCCATTGTAGATTTTGCTTTATGTTTTGGATCATTGTCTTGTTGGAAGACAAATCTCCGTCCCAGTCTCAGGTCTTTTGCAGACTCCATCAGGTTTTCTTCCAGAATGGTCCTGTATTTGGCTCCATCCATCTTCCCATCAATTTTAACCATCTTCCCTGTCCCTGCTGAAGAAAAGCAGGCCCAAACCATGATGCTGCCACCACCATGTTTGACAGTGGGGATGGTGTGTTCAGGGTGATGAGCTGTGTTGCTTTTACGCCAAACATAACGTTTTGCATTGTTGCCAGAAAGTTCAATTTTGGTTTCATCTGACCAGAGCACCTTCTTCCACATGTTTGGTGTGTCTCCCAGGTGGCTTGTGGCAAACTTTAAATTACACTTTTTATGGATATCTTTAAGAAATGGCTTTCTTCTTGCCACTCTTCCATAATGGCCAGATTTGTGCAATATACGACTGATTGTTGTCCTATGGACAGAGTCTCCCACCTCAGCTGTAGATCTCTGCAGTTCATCCAGAGTGATCATGGGCCTCTTGGCTGCATCTCTGATCAGTCTTCTCCTTGTATGAGCTGAAAGTTTAGAGGGACGGCCAGGTCTTGGTAGATTTGCAGTGGTCTGATACTCCTTCCATTTCAATATTATCACTTGCACAGTGCTCCTTGGGATGTTTAAAGCTTGGGAAATCTTTTTGTATCCAAATCCGGCTTTAAACTTCTTCACAACAGTATCTCGGACCTGCCTGGTGTGTTCCTTGTTCTTCATGATGCTCTCTGCACTTTTAACGGACCTCTGAGACTATCACAGTGCAGGTGCATTTATATGGAGACTTGATTACACACAGGTGGATTGTATTTATCATCATTAGTAATTTAGGTCAACATTGGATCATTCAGAGATCCTCACTGAACTTCTGGAGAGAGTTTGCTGCCCTGAAAGTAAAGGTGCTGAATAATTTTGCACGCCCAATTTTTCAGTTTTTGATTTGTTAAAAAAGTTTGAAATATCCAATAAATGTCGTTCCACTTCATGATTGTGTCCCACTTGTTGTTGATTCTTCACAAAAAAAATACAGTTTTATATCTTTATGTTTGAAGCCTGAAATGTGTCAAAAGGTCGCAAAGTTCAAGGGGGCCGAATACTTTCGCAAGGCACTGTAAATTAATGAGTGATGGTACAGAACGGCATAGGCAAGATGCAGTAGATGGTATCGAGTAGAGTATATACATATAAGATGAGTAATGTAGGGTAAGTGGCATTGTGTGTGGTCTTGTTTTACTGTCCTCGTGGGGACGTGTGTGTGAGGTCTTGTTTTACTGTCCTCGTGGGGACGTGTGTGTGGTCTTGTTTACCTGTCCTCGTGTGTGTGTGTGTGTGTGTGTGTGTGGTCTTACTATCCTCGTGTGTGTGTGGTCTTACTATCCTCGTGTGTGTGTGGTCTTGTTTTACTATCCTCGTGTGTGTGTGTGGTCTTGTTTTACTGTCCTCGTGTGTGTGGTCTTGTTTTACTGTCCTCCTGGGGACGTGTGTGTGTGTGTGGTCTTGTTTTGCTGTCCTCCTGGGGACGTGTGTGTGAGGTCTTGTTTTACTATCCTCGTGGGGACGTGTGTGTGAGGTCTTGTTTTACTATCCTCGTGGGGACGTGTGTGTGAGGTCTTGTTTTACTGTCCTCGTGGGGACGTGTGTGTGGTCTTGTTTTGCTGTCCTCGTGTGTGTGGTCTTGTTTTGCTGTCCTCGTGTGTGTGGTCTTGTTTTGCTGTCCTCGTGTGTGTGTGTGTGTGTGTGTGTGTGTGTGTGTGTGTGTGTGTGGTCTTGTTTTACTGTCCTCGTGTGTGTGTGTGGTCTTGTTTTACTGTCCTCGTGTTTGTGTGTGTGTGGTCTTGTTTTGCTGTCCTCGTGTGTGTGGTCTTTGTTTTGCTGTCCTCGTGTGTGTGTGTGTGTGTGGTCTTGTTTTGCTGTCCTCGTGTGTGTGTGTGTGTGTGTGTGTGTGGTCTTGTTTTACTGTCCTCGTGTGTGTGTGGTCTTGTTTTACTGTCCTCGTGTGTGTGTGGTCTTGTTTTACTGTCCTCGTGTGTGTGTGGTCTTGTTTTACTGTCCTCGTGTGTGTGTGGTCTTGTTTTACTGTCCTCGTGTGTGTGTGGTCTTGTTTTACTGTCCTCGTGGGGAGGTGTGTGTGTGTGAGGTCTTGTTTTTCTGTCCTCGTGGGGACGTGTGTGTGTGTGTGTGTGTGAGGTCTTGTTTTTACTGTCCTCCTGGGGGCGTGTGAGGTCTTGTGTGTTTAGTCTTCCTCTTCCAAGCTTGTTGTTTTCTTGAATGTAAATATGTTTCCCCCCTCGCAGGCTCGTAGAAGAACCACCACTCAGATGGAGTTGCTCTACGCCAATAGTGACGCCGCCCCTGACATGCCCAGCGGAGATTTCTCCTCCCCCTGTCTCCCATTGGCTGAAACACCAGAAGAGGGCAGAGATCCTGAGACCCCCATTGGCTCATCAGTCAGGGACAGAGACTTTATGGCTCATTCTCCTGGCTTGGCCTCTAAGATGGGCAGCATGTAAGTCTGGGCCAGCTCGTGCTGACTGCTAGCCAGCTACTTCCTGCATGTTCATAGAACTGCTGCTTAATCTGTTTTCAATTTGCCTGACTTTGCACGACATGTTCTTTAAACCTGCCCTATATAAGTCTCCTTCCTAGGCCAGTAGAAACCAAAACCTTATTCCTTTAGAAATAACACTAATACTGCATGCACACACAGAGACAGGCACATGATTATAAGGCTTGTACAGTATGATCATGCAGGTCTCATGTTCTCTCGCTAGATGTTATGCTCCAACTGCAATAGCCCTATGTTAACTTTCCACAACAATAACAGCTTCATCTTTTAACATTTAACTCTGAGTTAATAATTCTAACCAGTAGTGCACAGTAGCTTTCTATGGCTTGAGCAGCAATACCTTTTCTCTGAGTTGCTGGAGTGTTGGCTGAGAACCAATTCTAGTGGGACTTGAATTAGTAAGAGGTGGAGCTGGGGACTGATTTGAGTGTGACAGAGTATAGCCCTAATGCTACACCATAGTGTCCTGATTGACCACGAGCTCTGTGAAGGAGGACGTCTTTGTTGGGACTGAATGTCAGGTAACAGTGTGCTGTGTGTGTACTGCATGCTCACCGCCTCCACATTGTTTTATTTCTTATTTTGTTTACATCCTTGTTGTCCGTTTTGTTCCTTATGTTTTATGTCGTTGCTAATAACAACCAAACTAAATGTTAGTTCCGGCTCCATGGCTGCCGCCTCCTCGGGGGCGGAAAAGAGAGTTCCAGAGCCCTCGCCGCTCTCTCGCAGGAAGACCTATGACAGGGCACAAGCAGCGGCTAAGGTGAAGGAGATCAAACAGTAAGAGACTAGCGACGCTCTGGTGGCCGGAGGCCAAAAGCACATGTTTTCCCAACAGACCATGATATCCACCTTTCCCTTTTCTTAATTTCCTATCTCAGGGAGCATGTGGTATCTTAATCAACAAGTATCTGCCTGGTGTGATTATAAACTTACCCTGCCAAGTTCTGCACTGAATGTCAAGTAATGAGCTTACTCTTGGGAAATATAGCTAAATATGTTCCTATATCCCTCTTGAATGAGATGAAATGATTAACTTCTGTTTCTCAAAGTGATTCTTTAGTATTCCATTTTAATTCAGTGTTCAACTTGGCCCTCTCAACCTCTTCAAACCCTCTAATGCAAATATGGCAAATACGATATATAAATGCTATATATTGTCATTACAGCGCTAACCAGCTGTTCCTCTCAAACGCTTTGAAGTGGATGTAATCTAAAAAGCTAAAGGTTGGGGTGAGGGGAACCATGCTGAAAGCTGTTTCCATTTTGATTCAAACCCTGAGGGAACAAACGGTCTTTCCCGATCAGTTCTCAGGACCCCAGGTGATGAGCGTGCTCAACTCTATGTTTTCGCCCAAACATGAAAAGACTTGTGCTGAGTCTCAGAAATGAGCGCAGAGCATCCTGTGTTTTAAAAGCATTCTAAAATCAAGTGAAGAAGGGGATAGTTTATTTATTTTAGCCTGTACTATCTGAGGTACACTACTGGTCAAAAGTTTTATTACACCTACTTATTCAAGGGTTTTTCTTAATTTTTTACACATTGTAGAATAATACTGAAGACATCGAAACTATGAAATAACACATATGAAATCATGTAGTAACCAAAAAAGTCTTATGCTTATTATATGATTAACTTCTGTTTCTCAATATGCTATATTTGAGATTCTTCAAATAACCACCCTTTGCCTTGACAGCTTTCCACACTCTTGACATTCTCTCAACCAGCTTCACCTGGAATGCTTTTCCAACAGTTTTGAAGGAGTTCCCACAAATGCTTGTTGGCTGCATTTCCTTAAGTCAGTAGGCCGACTCACCCCACACAATCTCAATTTGGTTGAGTTCGGGGGATTGTGGAGGCCAGGTCATCTGATGCAGCACTCCATCACTCTCCTTCTTGGTAAAATACCCATTACACAGCCTGGAGGTGTGTTGGGTCATTGTCCTGTTGGAAAAAAACAAATGATAGTCCCACTAAGCACAAACCAGATGGGATGGTGTACCACTGCAGAATGCTGTAGTAGCCATACTGGTTAAGTGTGCCTTGAATTCTAAATAAATCAGACCGTGTCACCAGCAAAGCACCCCCACACCATAACACCTCCTCCTCCATGCTTCACAGTGGGAACCACACATGCAGAGATCATCCGTTCACCCACACCATGTCTCACAAAGACACAGCAGTTGGAGCCAAAAATCTCCAATTTGGTCTCCAAGTTTCCACCGGTCTAATGTCCATTGCTCGTGTTTCTTGGCCCAAGCAAGTCTCTTCTTCTTATTGGTGTCCTTTAGTAGTGGTTTCTTTGCAGCAATTCTCTGAACAGTCAATATTGAGATGTGTCTGTTACTGTGAAGCATTTATTTGGGCTGCAATTTCTGAGGCTGGTAACTCTAATGAACTTATCTTCTGCAGCAGAGGCAATTCTGAGTTTTTCATTCCTCTGGCGGTCCTCATGAGAGCCAGTTTCATCATAGTGCTTGATGGTTTTTGCAACTGCATTTGAAGAAACTTTCAAAGTTCTTGAAATGTTCCGTATTGACTGACCTTCATGTCTTAAAGTAATGATGGACTGCCGTTTCGCTTGGCTTATTTGAGCTGTTCTTGCCATAATATGTACTTGGTATTTTACCAAATAGGGCTATCTTCTGTATACCTTGTCACATCACAACTGATTGGCTCAAACACAATAAGAAGGAAAGAATTTCCACAAATGACCTTTTAAGAAGGCACATCTGTTAATTGAAGTGCATTCCTGGTGACTACCTCATGAAGCTGGTTGAGAGAATGCCAAGAGTGTGCAAAGCTGTCATCAAGGCAAAGGGTGGCTATTTGAAGAATCTCAAATATAAAATATATTTGTTTAACACTTTCTTGGTTACTACATGATTTCATATGTATTATTTCATAGTTTTGATGTCTTCACTATTATTCTACAATGATGAAAATGGTCATTTAAAAAATTAAAAACTTTGGACCGGTAGTGTATGTGTGTGCGTCCATGAATGTGCATTTCCACTGGGGTGCGTGTGTGTGTGTGTGTGTGTGTGAGAGAGAACTTGTACACTGTACACACTCAGTTCAAAGGCAACTGACTTGTCCTCTGCTTATGTATGTAAACTGAGCCTCAGCCTCCCTGTCCATTGTACCAGCTGTGAGACGAGGAACTCGGACGCCAGCACCCCGTCTCCCCCATCCTCCCCCTCCACCCGTCCTCGTAGCCAAGGCAACGTATTTGTACGTCTGACAGGGTGTCTGGAGAGAGCAGACAGACCGCAGGATAAGTAAGAGGAAGACATACAGTGCTGTGATAAAGTATTTGCCTCCTTCCTGATGTCTTGTGTTTTTGCACATTTGTCACTTAAATGTTTCAGATCATCAAACTCATGTTAATATTACACAAAGATAACCCAAGTAAACACAAAATGCAGTTTTTAAGTGATAGCCTTTTTCCCTTAATAAATAACATTTTCCGAACCTTCATTGGCCCTATGTGACAAAGTAATTCCCCCCCCCCCTTGTTAAATCATGAATTTACTGTGGTTAATCACATTTTTTGGAAAGCGGAGTTCAATTTCACTAGCCACACCCAGGCCTGATTACTGCCAGACCTGTTGAATCAAGAAATCAATTAAATAGAACCAGGCCAAAAGCTCTCAAAGCAAGACATCATGCCGCAATCCAAAGAAATTCAGGAACAGATGAGAAACAAAGTAATTGACATCTATCAGTCTGGAAAGGGTTACAAAGCCATTTCTAAAGCTTTGGGAATCCAGCGAACCACGATGAGAGCCATTATACACAAATGGAGAAAATTTGGAACAGTGGTGAACCTTCCCAGGAGTGGCCGGCCTACCAAAATTACCCCAAGAGTGCAGTGACGACTCACCCAAGAGGTCACAAAAGAACCCACAACAACATCTAAAGAACTGCAGGCCTCACTTGCCTCAGTTAAGGTCCGTGTTCATGACTCAACCATAAGAAAGAGACTGGGCAAAAATGGTATCCATGGCAGAGTTCCAAGGCAAAAACCACTGCTGACCAAAAAGGACATAAAGGCTCATCTCACATCTGGCAAAAAAACATCTTGATGATCCCCAAGACTTTTGGGAAAATCATTTGTGGACTGACGAGACAAAAGTTGAACTTTTTGGAAGGTGTGTGTCTCGTTACATCTGGCATTTCAGAAAAAGTTCATCATACCAACAGTCAAATATGGTGGTGGTAGTAATGTGATGGTCTGGAGCTACTTTGCTGCTTCAGGACCTGGATGACTTGTTGTGATTGATGGAACCATGAATTCTGCTCTCTACCAAAACATCCTGAAGGAGAATGTCCGGCCATCAGGTCGTGACCTCAAGCTGAAGCGCACTTGGGTTCTGCAGCAGGACAAAAAGGTTTTGGAGTGGGCCCAGTCAAAGTCCGGACTTGAATCCGATTGAGATGCTGTGGCATGACCTTAAAGGTGGTTCACGCTCGAAAACCCTCCAATGTGGCCGAATTAAAACAATTCTGCAAAGACGAGTGCCAAAATTCCTCCACAGCGATGTGAAAGACTCATTGCCAGTTATCACAAACACTTGACTGCAGTTGTTTCTGCTGAGTGTGGCACAACCAGTTATTAGGTTTAGGGGAGAATGACTTTTTCACATAGGGCCATGAAGGTTTGAGTAGTTTTTTCCCCCTTAATAAATAAAATCATCACTTAAAAACTGCATTTTGTTTTATCTTTGTGTAATATTAAAATGTGTTTGATCTGTGACAAATGTGCAAAAAAAAATAGAAATCAGGAAGGGGGCAAATACTTTATCACAGCATTGTAAGTTATAAGTAATAAGCATACATTTATAGTTAAGTTATACGCATTGAATAAGTAATGACCATTGCTTTTAGTTCAAAAAGTTAGTTATAGTCTATACAACAAATGTTATGAGCAAGAAGGAGTCCTTGGCAGTCAAGTGACCAATCACATCTATTGTTTACAGGTATGCTGCATACATTAGGTAGGCAATGATATTGGGATTGGTGAGCTCTCTCTCAACTGCACATTAGGAGCTACATCTAAACCACTCATGACACTTTGTCACCTCTCCTCTAGCAAGATTTATATTTTAGAAAACTTTATTGTACACAGAATTCCCCTGTCCTGTTCTAGATCACCTTCCATTTCCCACACCCACAAGAGATCATTGAAAATGTCAATCAAATCAACGTTTTTTTGTCGCATACACAGATTAGCAGATGTTAAAGCAGGTGCAACAAAATGCTATGTGTGTGTGTGTGTGTGTATGGACAATATATAAGTAGGAAAAATACTGTATGTACAGCAGTAGTTATATAGGATGAGCTATGTCCAGAATACAGTATGTACATATAAAGTGAGTAATCGATTAGCTTAATTTCTCAGAGATCAAATGACATTTCAGCAAAATGATGTTGCAGGATGTGGATAGAGGTGTGCTCACTCTGCTGTCTCCTGTAGTCCAAGATCAACACCTTTGTTTTGTTGAGGGAGAGGTTATTTTCCTGGCACCACTCAGCCAGGACTCTCGACTCCTCCCTGTAGGCTGTGTCGTCATTGTTAATAATCAGGCCTACCGCTGGTGTCATCTCAAACTTGATGATTGAGGTGGATGAACAGGGTGTACAGGAGGGGGCTGAGCACACACCCCTGTGGGGTCCTCGTGTTGAGGATCAGCGTGTGTCGAGGATCAGCGTGGCTGAGGTGTTGTTGCCTACCTTCACCGCCTGGGGTCGCCTCGTCAGGAAGTCCAGGGCCCAGTTGTGCAGAGAGGGGTTCAGACGCAGGGCCCTGAACTTAGTGATGATCTTGGAGGGCACTATTGTGTTGAAGGCTGAGCTGTAGCATAGATTCTGATTGGTCAGACCAGCTTTGAACAGTCCTTACCATGGGTGCTTCCTGTTTAAGTTTCTGGAAGAGCAGAATGGAGGCGTGTTCTGATTTGCCGAAGAGGAGGTGGAGGAGGTCCTTATAGCCGTCCCGGAAGGGAGAGTAACAATGATCAAGTGTCTTCTATCCACGTGTAGCACAGGACATGTGTTGGTAGGATTTCTTAAGCATTTTCCTCAGATTTCCTTTCCAATGATCTATTTTCCTTCTGTTCACATAGCGTGGATGAAGTCTCCACCTATGTCATTTCCTTACACAGTCACACGGTGCGTTTTATCTGGTGTGTCCTGCACAACGACTTGTTTTTGTTGTCACCCAACAACTTTTATTCAAGTACAAGAATTAAAGTTTCAAGTGAAAGTACTGTCATTGTAGAAGGATTGTGTTGATATGAAGAACAAAATGTTACTTTCAGCTGTATTGAAAATCTCTGCCAGTTACGCCACCAACCTCTACTTGTCTGCCCCGTGTCTCAGGCAGTGTGATGTCCTTTGTATGGTTCCGTTCAGCTCTTGTTAGCCTGACTGTTCTTGTCACTTTGGGTACTTCGTTTTTTACTTTCATTTGCAGCATGTTGCTAACTGGCATGTAAATGTGTGCCTGCAGTGGTAGGCGGAAACCGGTCACCATTTTCTCTGACCCTACTATTGACATCTCTGTGTGTGTGTGTGGTTTCTTCCTCTCTAGAGGGGTAATCAACCCAGTGCCCTCTTCAAAGGGCAGTCGGTCAGCAACACTACAGTGTGTCCACGTGGCTGAGGGTCACACTAAAGCGGTGTTGTGTGTCGACTCTACTGATGACCTCCTCTTCACCGGCTCCAAAGGTCAGTCTCTGTCCACTTCTCTTCCTCACTCACCTTCATCAGCGGATCACTTTAATTGATCACAGATCAATAATGTCTCATGTCTTGTTGTTTTTATCCTTCCAGACCGTACGTGTAAGGTGTGGAACCTGGTAACGGGTCAGGAGATCATGTCCCTGGCAGGTCACCACAACAATGTGGTGTCAGTCCGCTACAGCTCCAGCCTGGTCTTCACCGTCTCCACCTCCTACATCAAGGTCTGGGACATCCGAGACTCAGCCAAGTGCATCCGCACCCTCACGTGAGTGTCGAGAAACAGAAACAGTGTCAACACCGTAAAGTCAACGCCATAAGAGGGCCAACACCATAACAATTTTGGGGGGTACAGGCTACACAATATGACATCTGTAGCACCAGTATATGATTAACTTGACTCAATCATAACACCAGTGCAAGTGTTACTACACCTGTTGTTAATAAAGACAATCTGGGATTAATTACTTGACGATCTACCTGCATCTACCTGGATTTGTAGGTCATTTGTCGTATAGAATGAAGTGTTTAACAGATTCATCATATTCTACAGGTCTTCTGGTCAGGTGACTCCTGGCGATGCCTGTGCGTCCAGCACCAACCGGACTGTCACCATCCCGGCAGGAGAGAACCAGATCAACCAGATTGCCCTCAACCCCAGCGGCTCTGTCCTGTATGCCGCCGCCGGCAACTCTGTCAGAGTCTGGGACGTAGGAAGGTACGCTATGGCACAGCATGGCAGTCATTTTGTCAGAGCCAAGTCCAGAAAAGGGCTCTGTCTTCAGAACAATTCTCTCTTTCTCACTACTATAATGTGCAGATCTTTGATAGAGGCTACGGCTTGTATTGAATGTCGATTCCCTTGCTGATCTGTGGTAGAGCTTGTACCTGTTCTCTCAGTGAGTGTTGTCATTCCAAGTTGTCTTTCTTGCAGGAATGCAATGCATCTCAGAAGATTTGCTATCATATTAAATCCCAATATTCTCTCTCTCTCTCTTGGTCAGATTTGTATCTACAGGGAAGCTGACTGGTCACCTGGGTCCAGTCATGTGTCTGACTGTGGACCAGAGCGGGAACGGTCAGGATCTGGTCATCAGCGGCTCCAAGGACCATTACATCAAGGTGTGTGAGGCTGGGTTATGGTGTGTGAGGCTGGGTTATGGTGTGTGAGGCTGGGTTATGGTGTGTGAGGCTGGGTTATGGTGTGTGAGGCTGGGTTATGGTGTGTGAGGCTGGGTTATGGTGTGTGAGGCTGGGTTATGGTGTGTGAGGCTGGGTTATGGTGTGTGGGGCTGAGTTACGGGGTGTGGGGCTGAGTTACGGTGTGTGGGGCTGAGTTACGGTGTGTGGGGCTGAGTTACGGTGTGTGGGGCTGAGTTACGGTGTGTGGGGCTGAGTTACAGTGTGTGGGGCTGAGTTACGTGTGTGGGGCTGAGTTACTGAGTTACCGTGTGGGGCTGTGTGGGGCTGAGTTACTGAGGTGTGTGGGGCTGAGTTACCGTGTGTGGGGCTGAGTTACCGTGTGTGGGGCTGAGTTACTAGTGTGTTTATGGGCGTGTGTGGGGCTGAGTTACGGTGTGTGGGGCTGAGTTACTAGTGTGTGGGGCTGAGTTACGTGTGTGTGGGGCTGAGTTACCGTGTGTGGGGCTGAGTTACATGTTTGGTGTGTTTGGGGCTGAGTTACGGGGTGTGGGGCTGAGTTACTAGTGTGTGGGGCTGAGTTACGGTGTGACTAGTGTTGTTTATGGGGGCTGAGTTACGGTGTTTGGGCTGTTTGGGGCTTTGAGGGCTTTTACTAGTGTTGTGTTTGTGGATCTTGGCTGAGTTACGGTGTGTGTTGGGCTGTTTGAGTAGTGTTGTGTGTTTGGGGCTGCTGTTTGACTAGTGTGTTTATGGGGCTGAGTTACGGGGTGTTTGGGGCTGTTGGCTGTTTGACTAGTGCTGGTGTGGGGCTGGGCTGTTTGACTAGTGTTGTTTTGGGCTGTTTGACTAGTGTGTGTGTTTGAGGTTTTGGGCTGTTTGGGTTCTATATTCATTGTTTGAAAAGAAGTTGGGCACAGTGTTGTTTATGGGCTGTTTGACTATCTCTGAATTACTTATTGTGTTTTGACCTTTCAGTATGACTAGGCGATGGGCTGTTTGACTATTTTCTGTTTGCATGTTGTTTCATGTTTGCATATGGATCTTGTTGTGTTGTTTTGTATTTGTTTGTTTATGTTTGACTAGTACTGTTTGGGCTGTTTGAATCTAGCTGATTCTCTGCTGTTTGTGGGCTGTTTGAGTAGTTTGCTGTTTATGGGCTGTTTGACTAGTGTTGTTTATGGGCTGTTTGACTAGTGTTGTTTATGGGCTGTTTGACTAGTGTTGTTTATGGGCTGTTTGACTAGTGCTGTTTATGGGCTGTTTGACTAGTGCTGTTTTGGGCTGTTTGACTTATGGGCTGTTTGACTAGTGTGGGCTGTTTGACTAGTGTTGGCTGTTTGACTAGTGTTGTTTATGGGCTGTTTGACTAGTGTTGTTTATGGGCTGTTTGACTAGTGTGTTATGGGCTGTTTTTGCTGTTTGGGCTGTTTGACTAGTGTTGTTTATGGGCTGTTTGACTAGTGTTGTTTATGGGCTGTTTGACTAGTGTTGTTTATGGGCTGTTTGACTATGGGCTGTTTGTGTTGTTTATGGGCTGTTTGACTAGTGCTGTTTTGGGCTGTTTGACTAGTGCTGTTTATGGGCTGTTTGACTAGTGTTGTTTATGACTAGTGTTGTTTATGGGCTGTTTGACTAGTGCTGTTTATGGGCTGTTTGACTAGTTTGACTATGGGCTGTTTGTTGTTTATGGGCTGTTTGACTAGTGCTGTGTTGTTTATGGGCTGTTTGACTAGTGCTGTTTATGGGCTGTTTGACTAGTGTTGTTTGGGCTGTTTGACTAGTGCTGTTTATGGGCTGTTTGACTAGTGCTGTTTATGGGCTGTTTGACTAGTGCTGTTTGGGCTGTTTGACTAGTGTTGTTTGGGCTGTTTGACTAGTGTTGTTTATGGGCTGTTTGACTAGTGCTGTTTATGGGCTGTTTGACTAGTGTTGTTTATGGGCTGTTTGACTAGTGCTGTTTTGGGCTGTTTGACTAGTGCTGTTTATGGGCTGTTTGACTAGTGTTGTTTATGGGCTGTTTGACTAGTGCTGTTTATGGGCTGTTTGACTAGTGCTGTTTTGGGCTGTTTGACTAGTGCTGTGCTGTTTATGGGCTGTTTGACTAGTGCTGTTTATGGGCTGTTTTTGTTGTTTAGTGCTGTTTGACTAGTGCTGTTTATGGGCTGTTTGACTAGTGCTGTTTATGGGCTGTTTGACTAGTGCTGTTTATGGGCTGTTTGACTAGTGCTGTTTATGGGCTGTTTGACTAGTGCTGTTTATGGGCTGTTTGACTAGTGCTGTTTATGGGCTGTTTGACTAGTGCTGTTTATGGGCTGTTTGACTAGTGTTGTTTATGGGCTGTTTGACTAGTGTTGTTTATGGGCTGTTTGACTAGTGTTGTTTATGGGCTGTTTGACTAGTGTTGTTTATGGGCTGTTTGACTAGTGTTGTTTATGGGCTGTTTGACTAGTGCTGTTTGGGCTGTTTGACTAGTGTTGTTTATGGGCTGTTTGACTAGTGTTGTTTATGGGCTGTTTGACTAGTGCTGTTTATGGGCTGTTTGACTAGTGCTGTTTATGGGCTGTTTGACTAGTGTTGTTTATGGGCTGTTTGACTAGTGTTGTTTATGGGCTGTTTGACTAGTGTTGTTTATGGGCTGTTTGACTAGTGTTGTTTATGGGCTGTTTGACTAGTGTTGTTTATGGGCTGTTTGACTAGTGTGCTGTTTGACTGGTGCTAGCTGTTTGACTAGTGCTGTTTGGGCTGTTGTTTTATGGGCTGTTTGACTAGTGTTGTTTATGGGCTGTTTGACTAGTGCTGTTTATGGGCTGTTTGACTAGTGCTGTTTATGGGCTGTTTGACTAGTGCTGTTTCTGTTTCAGATGTTTGACGTGACAGAGGGGGCCCTGGGTGCTATCAGCCCCACACACAACTTTGAGCCTCCCCACTACGATGGTATCGAGTCCCTGGTGGTGCAGGGGGACGTCCTCTTCAGTGGCTCCAGGGACAACGGCATTAAGAAGTGGGACCTAGCCCGCAAAGACCTACTGCAGGTAAGAGATTGATGTTTATTGGCATGAATCTTGCCCTGGAGCCAGAACTGAGAGATTTCTTCTAGATGGGCCAGCTGCAAAGTCAGAATTGGTTATTTGTACAAATGTATGCAAACTAAAATGAGTTTTCTTCATTGAGGGTTAGGTTTAAAATTAGTTTTCTTCATTTAGGGTTAGGTTTAAAATGAGAGATTATGACTTTTCCAGTCAGCGACTACCAGGGGAAGATTCATGACAATAAATGCTCATCTGTGTAACAGAGGAAGAAGTGTCACTATTTTGGTGAATCATGCTTTTGGGGAGGTGGTGCTTGAAGTGAGGGGCAGGTATTTTAAATGGAAAGTTATTTGATAAACACTGCTACCTGAAAACTAGTTGAATGGGAAACGAAGTCTGTATGTACTAAGTTGTCTGTATGTCTAACAGCTAGTGCCCAATGCCCACCGTGACTGGGTGTGTGCCCTGGGTGTGGTGCCTGGCTCTCCGGCCCTGCTGAGCGGCTGTAGAGGAGGGGTGCTCAAGCTTTGGCACACAGACACGCTGGGGGCCCTGGGGGAACTCAAGGGCCATGAGAGCCCCATCAACGGCATCTCCACCAACAGCAGCCACCTCTTCACAGCATCTGAGTGAGTCACAGAACCACAAACACACACACACACACACAAGGGCCTGGATGCAGCCATTGCAGTGACACTGTTTTTCTGCTCTGTAATTTGATAGTGATCGAACAGTGAAGATCTGGCGTGCCCGGGGGGGACTCGACAGCACCTTGGAGACAACGGCGGACACCACTGACGAGGTGGCCAATAACTGAACATAGCTGTGACCTCCCGTCTTGACCCTTAACCTTGGATGCTGCTGACTAGCACTTTTACCTCTGACCTTTCACCTTGGAAACCATGGAAACCACCCCCCCCCCAGCCCCCACATATTGTAACCATGAAAACTGTGCAAGCCCGCAGGATTGGAATCTTATCTCAGCAAAAGTAGCTGTAGTCTTTCTCCAGAGTGAGATAGATATATCCTTAGGGAAATGTATCTAGTCTAACCTGCCTGGCAGTTGCACTGACTTCTGCAGAATAAATTATCTGTTTGCTTGGTAAGATATCTTTCCCTCTCAGCTCATATTAAGTATATAGTAAGCCCACAAGGGTCATATTTAGACACACACACATACACACATATAGAGGCAGATTAGGGTCTTTCTGGGCTGGGGGAGTTAATGAAGGCGAGTGGTGCGGAGAGGAGGAAAAGAGGATGGGTGGGCCACTGGGCTCTGTAGCTGGCCACTGGGCTCTGTAGCTGGCCTACAAGACCTGGACCAGGTTCTCCAGTGGCACAGCAAAGGAACAGAAGCACTGTAAGCAGAACCACTGTCCCTCCTTATCTGATATCAATGTGGCTTTATGTCAACTGACAAATCACCGCACCCCCTTAAATCACCGCTTGGTTTAAATGTTATTTTGCTTCGAATTCAGCTCCCACTTATTGTAGCTGACCAAATTGTGAAACTTGTCTTGCACTTGTCAACCTGTCAACTGGATACACTAACTAACAATACTCTTGTAACCACTTGGAAAACGCCTTCAGTCAGTCACCTTCTGTCTGCTATCTTCGTCTTTACACGTAATCCTTACTGACTCTATGTGCAAATACAATGTCTCTTTGAGGATACACCGATTGTCTTCACTCACTCGTCCACTGCTCATAATTTATATCTATGTAGTAATGTACGATTCTCCTCTTAATGCTGTTACCACACCCTCCCTCTAAAAGTTGTGAACTAACCTAACGCCTGTGCTGCTAAGTTGTTTGCTCACCTTTGACCCATAGAGGTCTTCTGTTCTGGACCCCAGGTGAGGTCCACATGGTAACCGTAGTTACGTACTGTATATAATCATGTAAAGTGTGAGGAGGAGAGGAGCTGTTTACTTGTGCCTGTACTGTAAGCCTCCTATCCTGGTCCTGGAAGTCCCCCGTGTGTGGTGGTTGTATCCTGTGTGCCAGTTTTACTGCACATTACAACTGACATATTTGTGATTGCTGTGAGCCAGGGCTGTGGTCAATACCATTTCAATTCCAGTCAATTCAGAAAGTAACACAAATTAGAGATGACATTTTTGTGTACTTCCTAAATTTACTAGATTTGAAATGGAATTGACCCCAACTATGGTGTAAGCTGAACTAACTGTCAAATAATTAATTGTATCTGCTGTCTGCTGGGACTATTGAATGTTAAAGGACAAGTAGCAGCAGCCAGCAACACATGATCTATATGTTAACAGTATTGTATGATGAAATCAACTGAAGGTTAGCATTGTTGATCACCAAAACTCGCTCCACAAGGGAAACTGAGGACCATAGTTCGGAGACGGTGTTCTAACAGCACTCTTAATGCTTTTGAACAGAGCCTCTCTCCCTGACCCTGTGTCAGCCTGTTATGTTTCCTGTTCTGAGTCTGAAATTGCACCCTATTGCCTATATAGTGCACTACTTTTGTACATAGCACTATCGACCCTGGTCAAAAGCTAGTGCATTATATAGGGAATAGGGTGCAATTTCAGATGCAGCCCTGATTCTCTTGTTCTGTTAAACTGTATGTATTAAAACCAATCCTGGGTTCCCCTCTGGGGTTTAACTGTAGATGACCCTCCCCAAAATGTCTGACTCTGTACTGTAGCAGTTCTGATGTCAGATGCCTGGTGAAATAAATGTCATCCTTCAAAAACCACCCTATGTGTGGACATCTTGGTCTGTTTATTTTGAGGGAGGGTGAGGGGAGAGCACTGATGAAGAAGTGCACTACAGGGATGGGAGCTATAGTACTCACTGATCTACGAACCTGATTGGATAAGTGAAAGTAAGGTTTTCACCTCATTGCATTCACATACGTTAAAAATCTATGCTTACTGGAAGGAAGCAGGGTTTCAAAATAGCATTTTATTTTCAAAATACTAACCAGATGTATCCTCTAGATGGCAGTAGTGTAACTTGTAATTATTCAACAAGCAAGGCACAGAATGGCTAGCTGTACATTGTAATGACCTCATTGCTTACAATACAATGTTGGAACACAAACATCTAAGTGAAAACTGTTATTTACTTGTAACTCATCCGGAAAACCAGAACCAAATCTCAGACTATTTTCAAAATGACTATTGTCATAAAATGTACTGAACTAGATCAAGGATTGCTGCACGTAAGGGCTAGTTTCTCAGAGACAGATAAGGCTAGTCCTGAACAATGAAAAAACGGCCCTAAATGTTTAAGGCATGTTTAACTGATGGTATTTGTGATGATATGACATTCAATTTTAGAACTACAGAGTAAAGCAAAGGTCTCTGAATTTCCGGTTCCGTGTCTCAGTTTGTAGTATGCCCTTTGCAATAGAAATTGTACCGTAAATGATTTAACAGCTGTGATTTTGATCATGATTTTATCGCAGAGAATATTGTTTGATTTTCAGAATAGAACTCATTGGTAGCCTACGTGTGTGTTGACAATTGAATTTCTGGTAAAACAAAAATAAGTTAATACATTAGTTATAGACTTAGGAATTAATACATGTTATAACCAATAGTTACTAGACAAAGTGTATAATGTTTTCAATTGAATGATCTGTATAGTGACTATATTTTTTGTTGTTGAAACTATAGCTTTCTTACCCTACAGTATTTACAGAGCATGTTGACTTAAGTGCATAATGCCCTTCAGAACCATGGGCAGAGGCGATAGGGGAGTTCCCAAATTCAGCACCGCAGAACATCCGATAGCGACTAGCTGCAACCCCATCCCTTGTGTCGGGAATGACCTTGGCCCAAAACACAAACTCCAGATTATGGCTTTAAAGTAATAAACCCATTGAACGTGTTTTAATGTAAATGGCAGATTGGATAAAGCCATTCTGTCTCAGGATATAAAAGATCAAGACCCTGGGCTTCAGCAACTGCGCCTGAAGATAATACGTTTTGGCAATCAATCAGCAATTGGGCACACTGATTAAAACGCTAATTTAAGACTAAACTATAATCTAATTTGACGCAGGTGTTCCTATTTCAGCTCACTGGGCTGCTGCGTCTGGTTGAGAAATCAGTCACTTGTTAATTGAGCGATTTGCTCAGGTGGTCTCTTCTCACCTGGCTTTGGTGCGCCTGTCTTCCTCACTTTCATCGCTGTCAAAACCCAAGCAAGCGGATAACTGTGTGTGCTGGCGTGCAATATGATTTAATCAACCTGCTATACTATTTTGAGATGAAACCAGGTGGACACTCAATGTCTTGACAACAAATTGTTTTATTTGGAAAGGTCCAGAGAGTGGCAATGAAAACCAGGTGGCCCATGATGTCCTTGTAGTGTCAAAGAAATGTGTTCCTCGAGGATGTCTTTCTTTGTAATGTATTATCATTCAGTAGATACTTTCAAAGCATTATCAGGCTACAAATCCTTATGTTAATTTCTGCAATAAAGCATTTGCAATGGCTGCCGAAAAACATTAGCACAGTAGCCTTTAGGCCTCCTATAATGTGTTATCTTTTTTAATTTTTTAATGGTATTTCTGCAAGTGTTTAGGCAGACCTTGTGAGCTTCCCACCCTCCGCACTATCACCCATATAATAGGCTAGTACCTCGTTCTCAGCTCTGCATCCTAGAATGAGATGAATCTTTCAACAGTCACACATGACGCTGGGCTGTTGTGGGCAACACTCCTCTCGCTTCCTCATGCAACCGCGACCCTAAGCAGCGCACCGTTTTAACGGTTGCTTCCTTTTATACGACCGAAAAAGGACTGTTTGACGGGAGATTTCGACGATGAGTAGCTTTATGAATATGGCGTGTATTGGAGACTTTGACCCGTTCACTGCTGCCATTCCCGCCACCAAAGTTGAGCTCACTGTGTCGTGTCGGTGAGTAGGCTAGATGGGCTCTTTCAGCATTCCTTCACATTGCTATTAAGTGGAATCGGAATGCTTGCAGTTTAAGACTATGGAGAACGGTGCTTATGATGATTGACGTACTGCAAAATATAAATAGTTTAGTGTCTAAAATTAGTCAAGTTTTCAATATATTTCCATCAAGCATTCTAGCACTAACAATTCATTTTATTTTATGTGGCCAGAAAACAAACGTCTGTTAATCATTAACCAAATGATAAACATTTCAATATATCTGTCGGTTTGACCATTATCATTATTGCTTTATAGGTTTATCAATCAAGGTAACATTTGAGGAATGTTTAAATCAAGTTTATGACCGTAGAACAACGTGGTTTTTAGTGTTTCCAAACGTGAAAGCTCTCGGGCTTCCATTTGGGCTCCAATTAACTAAACAAACCGCCGTCCAGAAAATGGATGATGCAACTGAGATAATTTATGGATGCTTTAACTGCATCTCCCCGGAGAGATGTGACTTCCAGTCAGATACAAGTACAACTGGAGCCGCATCTGGCTGGCTCGGGCTCCATGTTGCGTAAGAGCCACGCGCCTCCTTCAGCCCGGGGTACTCGCGGAGTTCCTTCTACCAGAATGAGGTGATGCTTCCGCGGCTGGTTGGTCACACGGTCAGTCACAAGACTCACTGTGGACATCATTTAACATACACACACACGGAAATTCTCTGAGTGGGAGTGGCTGCACGGTGCACATGAGACGGTCTCTGTCCACTCATGTGGTGCTGAACTTCCGAATTCTGATTCACATTCTGTCGCTTTCCGCTTCAATGGTGCTGAATAGCAGATCGCCATTATAGCTTGTTTCTTTAAGCCAAACTGACCTTTTATTCTGCCTATGTTTATTCTTGTGGCGGTGTATAGAATGGATAAATAGCCTACGTAGTTATGAGGTTGTTTTGGATGTATTTTTAAAGGGAATGCGGTTGCTATGCTCTTTGTGGTGACTTAATTGAGAGGGGTTGTAAATTGTGATACTGTCTATTTTCTATGTATGTTGAAATGCATACTGTATGACATTGTTTACAGTCATATACGATGGTTTATAGCTGGGTCTTAATGATGATAATAGTTATCTCAGGACTCCTATGACCACCCCTTAAAGTTTTGACATAGAATGGTAATGGGTTAAGTCCTTCAAGGGGACCTTTCAGTCAATTAACCCAGAATCATCAGCATGCCATGCAGTGTAGTAAAGCAGAACAGAGAATGGATACATTGATTAGTTCAGATGCAATTACTGTAAGACGTCAATGTACTGACATGCATGTGTAACTGATAGATGCACACACACACATGCACACTACATGTTAATGTTTTTAAATGTATGTAAATTGTAAAGTATGTTGTCTGTAATGCCTTTTTCGTTATGTGTAGGACCCCAGTAATAATAGCAGTCGCCATTGGGGATCCTAATAAAATAAAAATCTGAAACATATCTCCAATCTGCTGCCACAGCAGCCAACCCTGGCAGTGACAATCATGATTTTGTCTGCATTCCACACGGCACCCTATTTCCTATGTACCGTTTTCCAGGGCCCATAGCCTGCCATTTGGGACACAGACTTATAGTTGATTCATGAGGGACTATCACCCTTGATCACCATCGCCCAGTAATATAGTTCGCGTCGTGTGTCTAGATATGTGCTCAAGAGGCTTGTGGCTTCGGGGCCTTAAGGATCAAAAGAGCTTTGATTCTTTATTATGAAACGTTTCAAAAGAAGTGGCACATGCCCCCTCTGATGTATCCACTTGTACACTGAAAATACTGTTTAAAAATACAAAGATATAGCCTAGTTTCCTTTATGCATAATTCATTCAGATATGTCAGTCAGTGTCCTTTCAAACAAAGGAGGTGCATGATGCCTCTGTAAGAGAGATTTCTGTTTTGAAAGTGTCCACTTGAGAAAGTGTTAGCCTAGATTGGGATGCTGTCATCTGGATGGTCTGAGCTGCAGGAGGGAGACAGTCGTATTATGGGAGACCTTTGGGCAGACAAGAAGCAGAAAGGGTATGAAAGGGTATCCTATTGAAGAATTGACATGTTGTGATGTGGCTGTATTGAGCAGGGATCCCAACCTTCAGGGACTTTAGATCCTCGTGGAGCTGCTGGGTCAATATGTCACCATAGGTAGGAATGAATGAATGGAGACACTCCCTGTCTCCTAATCTATGCGTACTGTGAATTTCTCTCTGTACAGAATACACCTACAATTTAGAAGCAGCACTATTCTACAGTGCTCATTTTGATAGTTGGTGCAGATTTAGAAAGGAGCAGTTTTTCTATGTCTCATCAAATCAGGTTGCCTCAGAGTAGGCTCTGACAGCGAGAGTCTTGAGAATAGGCCTACTAAAGGTTTAACTGTTCAGTGTGTGGTTTACTCTTTACATGTGAGCATTATTGGAATCATACATTGACTCTTGGGGGTGAGATATCAATATTGACGTCAGTATCTGAGTTGTGGGAGGGCCCACATTGCTATTTCAATTATTATATACAGGCCTATCAGGAATCAAGCTAAGACCCAAGTGCTGACTGTGTGAAGTAACAATGTTTATTGTAACAGGGGCAGGCAAATGGCAGGTCAAGGCAGGCAGGGATCGATAATCCAGAGTAGAGGCCAAGGTACAAAATGGCAGGCAGGCTCAGGTCAGGCAGAGGTCGAGGCCAAGGTCATTAACCAGGAGGCCGAGAAAAAGAGACTGGGGAAAAACAGGAGCAGAGACAAAACTTGGACAAACAAGACACTGGAGCCAAGAGAATCGCAATACCACGGGAACCTGCAGAGACTTAACCAGCAGGAACTGGATCGTCTCATTGTGGTTCCCCGACACTCGTAGGTTGACGGGGGTGGTCTGGTGCGTGACCCAGCCAATAGAGCGCCCGTCCAGCGCTCTAACTCCCATGGGAATGGAGAGGGGTTGACTACCTCGGACGCCAGTTTAACAGCCATGAGACACATATCGCCTCCGAGTCGATGAGTACCAGGAGAGACTTGAACTGGTCGCCCCACAGCAGGGTGGCATGGAGTGGACTCACTCCAACAAATGAGATGTGTCTCTTGAAGGGGTGATGGCGTTGCTACCAGCCGGGTTACAGAGGGGCTGGGAGGTTACCGTCGTGGTCGTGTGCCTAGTAGGCAACCCACAGAATTTTTCACGCAATGCGTCCAAAGCTAGGTCATGATGTTCTGCCACGGCCTGGAACCCTTCCATCAGACCGCGAAGCAACTCCTCATGCCTACCAATGGTGGCTCCTTTGGAGGAGATGGCGTTGCGGAGGTGGTCCAAGTCTGCTGGGTCAGTCATGGCCAGTTTGTACCATCAGGAATCAAGGTAAGACCCAAGTGTAGACTGTGTGAAGTAACAATGTTTATTGTAACAACAGGGGCAGGCAAATGACAGGTTAAGGCAGGCAGGGGTCGATAATCCAGAGTAGGGCCAAAGTACAGGACGGGAGACAGGCAGAGGTCAAGGTCAAAGAACAGGAGGACAAGAAAAAGAGAAGATTGGGGGAAAACCAGGAGCAGAGACAAAACGCTGGTTGACTTGAACAAACTGGCACAGACAGACAGAAAACACAGGTGTAAATACCCAGAGGATAAGTGGGGAAGATGGGCGACACCTGGAGGGGGTGGAGACAAGCACAAGGACAGGTGAAACAGATCAGTGTGTGACAAGGCCCTGATTTGTCATAGAGGTGCCCAGGTCCCCTAGTCTTGTTGCAATTTGCCAGTGAGCTAATAGACCTGAGCAAAACATTAACACTGCCGGATGTAATGTAAAGGCCACAAAAGGTTAAATGGTACAAGACCCAGAGCATAGAGGCTCCAGGGGCCTAAAGCACACAAGAGCTGGATCATATGTAGGTATAGAATCTTAATTTGATCATCCTGTTGCAGGAACGGTCCTACAGTTTTTGGGATGTTGTGTTGTAGATGTGGTAGTTGAGTAGGGGCCTGAGGGCACACAGCTAGTGTGTTGGGAAATCTGTTATGAATATATTGTAATTGTTTGGGGATCCATAATAAACCCCAGGAAGAGTAGCTGCTGCCTTGGCAGAAACTAATGGGGATCCATAAACCCCAGGAAGAGTAGCTGCTGCCTTGGCAGGAACTAATGGTGATCCATAATAAATACAAATACTCACACCACTCCCAGATAGTCCTAACAAAATTTGCAAAGAAGGCATTGTTTCTTTTTGACCATTTTAATTGAAAACGATCACAGTAAGATACTTAATTGTAACCCAGAAATGATTTGATATTGAGATAATGGCTGTATTGGACCTTCCATTTATGTTATAGTTCATACTATAGTTCACATTTCTTGTTGCTGCAGGATCACTTACTTGTGAGAAAATGATCAAATTAAGATCCCTCATCTGTAGGACAGATGCAGAGAAAGATGACGGTGGTTTCCAGGGTAACAGTGAAGTAGCAGGACTATAAAGTCAGGTGAGTGGCACGGGGCCAGAATCCCTGTCCCAAGGGGGTCACACTTAGTGACTACGTTAATGAGCTTTTCAAAAGGGCCATTTGGTCTCATTAAGGCCCCACCAACCTTGTGATTATAACTATTTACTTGAGTGAAAGGACAGCGGGCTGTTTCTGTCTGTCGTCAACTTGCTCCCCAAATTGCATTGTGCAAGTTTTACAAAATAATTTCCGGAAAACTCCTTGAGCAGTGTGCTATTGTCAGCGTCAGCGGTGTATAGGTGAGGACTGAATCAAGCGCAGGAAACAGAACTGAGTAAAAAATAACGTAGTTTACTCGGGGAAAATAAACAGTACAATAAATCCACATAGGGATAACAAACCCTAAACCGCAAGACTAACACATAACAGAAACAATCAAGCACAACACATACTGGGAACCAGAGGGTTAAATAGGGAAATAATAATAACGTAATGGGAACCAGGTGTGTACACTCAAGACATAACAAATGGAAACAGAAACATGGATCGGTAGCAGCTAGAAAGCCGGTGACGACGAGCGCCGAACACCGCCCGAACAAAGAGAGGCACCAACTTCGGTGGAAGTCGTGACAGCTATACAGTGCCGTGAGAAGGTATTCACGTCTTGACTTTGTCCACATTTTGTTGTGTTACAGCCTGAATTTAAAATGTATTAAATTGAGATTGGTGGTTACTAGCCTCCACACAATACCCCATAATGGTTTTCTAAATGTTTACAAATGAATTAAAAATTACAAGCTGAAATATCTTGAGTCAATAAGTAATTAACATAATTTTTGAATGACTAACTCATCGTGGTACCCCACACATACACTTGTCTGTAAGGTCCCTCAGTCAAGCAGTGAATTTCAAACACAGATTCAGCTACAAAGACCAGGGAGATTTTACCCATCTACCAATAGGGGCATCTATTGGTAGAAGGGTAAATAAAATAAAGCAGACATTGAATATCCCTTTGAGCATGGTGAAGTTATTAATTACACTTTAGATGGTGTATCAATACACCCAGTCACTACAAAGAGATAGGCGTCCTTCCTAACTCAGTTGCCAGAGAAGAAGGAAACCACTCGGGGATTTCACCATGAGGCCAATGGTGACTTTAAAACAGTTACGGCGTTTAATGGCTGTGATAGGAGAAAACTGAGGATGGATCAACAACATTGTAGTGACTCCACAATACTTACCTAATTGACAACGTGAAAAGAATGAAGCCTGTCCAGAATAAAAAATATTACAAAACATCTATCCTGTGTGCAACAAGGCACTAATACCGCAAAACATTTTGCAAAGCAATTCACTTTTTGTTTTGAATACAAAGTGTTATATTTGGAGCAAATCCAATACAACACATTACTGAGTACCACTCTCCACATTTTCAGCCACAGTGGTGGCTGTATTATGTTATGGGAATGTGCTTAATCATTATTAAGGACTGGGGATTAAGCACAGGCAAAATCCTACAGGAAAACCTTGTTCAGTCTGCTTTCCACCAGATACTGGGAAATAAATGCAATAACCTAAAACACAAGCCCATATCTACACTGGTGTTGCTTACCAAGAAAACAGTGAATGTTCCTGAGTGGCCAAGTTAGTTTTGCCTTAAATCTTTACTGATCAAAAATATAAACTCAACATGCAACAATTTTACTGAGTTACAGTTCATATAAGGAAATCAGTATATTGAAATAAATTCATTAGGCCCTAATCTATGTATTTCACATAACTGGGCAGGGGCGCAGCCATGGGTAACTGGCCTATGCCCTCCCAGGCCCACCCAAAGTTAACATTATGTTTTCGAATATCATCCCCAAGAGGTAAAATATATAGTGAAAACAATAGTGGTCCTAAAACGGAACCTTGAGGAACACCGAAATGTACAGTTGATTAGTTCTAGTGCTCTAGTTCTAGTGCTCTAGTTCTTGTGTTACAGTTCTAGTGTTCTAGTTTTCTAGTTATAGTGTTCTAGTGCCCTAGTTCTAGTCTTCTAGTTCTAGTGCTCTAGTTCTTGTGTTCTAGTTCTAGTGCTCAAGAACTTGGGTTCAAGTTATAGTGCTCTAGTTCTAGTGCTCTAGTTCTAGTTCTTGTGTTCTAGTGTTCTAGTGTTCTAGTTTTAGTGTTCTATTTCTAGTGTTCCAGTTCTTGTGTTCTAGTGTTATAGTTCTAATGTTCTAGTATTTTACTTCTAGTGTTCTACTTTTTGTGTTCTAGTGTTCTAGTTCTAGTTATCTAGTTCTAGTGCTCTAGTTCTAATGTTCTAGTTCTTGTGCTCTCGTTCTAGTGTTTTAGTTCTAGTATTCTAGTGTCCTAGTTCTAGTGTTGTAGTTCTTGTGAGCTTTTTCTAGCGCTCTAGTTGTAGTGTTCTAGTTCTAGTGCTTTAGTTCTAGTCTTCTAGTTCTAGTGGTCTATTGTTCTAGTTCTAGTGTTCTAATTCTTGTGTTCTGGTTCTAGTGTTCTAGTTCTAGTTTTCTAGTTCTAGTGCTCTAGTTCAAGTGTTCTAGTTTTCATGCTCCTAGTTCTAGTGTTCTAGTTCTAGTGCTATCGTTCTAGTGTTTTAGTTCTAGTGTTTTAGTTCTAGTGTTCTAGTGTTCTGGTTCTAGTGTTATATTTCCTGTGCTCTTATTCTTGTGTTCCAGTTTTCTAGTTCTAGTGTTCTGGTTCTAGTGTTCTAGTTATTGTGCCCTAGTTCTAGTGTTCTTGTTCTAGTGCTCTAGATCTAGTGTTCTAGTACCTGTGTTCTAGTTCTAGTGTTATAGTTCTAGTTTTCTAGTGTTCTAGTTCTAGGGTTCTAGTTCTACTGCTTTAGTTATAGTGTTCCAGTGTCCTGGTTCTATTATTCTACTAGTTATTGTGCCCTAGTTCTAGTGTTCTTGTTCTAGTGCTCTAGATCTAGTGCTCTAGTTCTAGTGATCTAGTTCTAGTGCTCTAGTTCTAGTGTTCTAGTGTTCTAGTTCTTGTGTTTTAGTTCTAGTTTTCTAGCTCTAGTTCAAGTGTTCTAGTGCTCTAGTTCAGGTGGTCCGGTGTTCTAGTTCTAGTGCTCTAGTTCTAGCGTTCTAGTGTTCTAGTTCTAGTGTTCTAGTTCTAGTGTTTTAGTTCTAGTGCTCTAGTTGTTGTGTTATAGTGCTCTAGTTCAAGTGTCCTAGTGCTCTAGTTCTAGTGTTCTAGTTCTAGTGTTCCATTTGTCTTTTTCTAGTGCTCTAGTTTCAGTGTTCTAGTTCTCATGCCCTGGTTCTAGTGTTGTAGTTCTAGTGCTGTAGTTCTAGTGTTCTAGTTCTAGTGCTCTAGTTATAGTTTTTTAGTTGTGGTGTTCTAGTTTTCTAGCTTTAGTGTTCTAGTTCTTGTAACCTCATTCTAGTGCACTAGTTCTAGAGCTCAAGTTCTTGTGTTCAAGTTCTAGTGCTCTAATTCTTTTGTTCTAGTTCTAGTGTTCTAGTTCTTGTGTTCTAGTTTTCTAGTTATAGTGTTCTTGTTCTATATTTTTGTTCTAGTGCCCACTTTCTAGTGTTCTAGTTCTAGTGCACTAATTCTGGTGTTCTAGTTCTAGTGTTCTAGTGTTCTGGTTCTATGCTCTAGTTCTAGTGTTCTAGTGTTCTAGTTCTAGTGTTCTAGATCTTGTGTTTTAGTTGTAGTTCTCTAGCTATAGTTCAAGTGTTCTAGTGCTCTAGTTCTAGTGTTCCGGTGTTCTAGTTCTAGTGCTTTAATTCTAGTGTTCTAGTTTTCTAGTTCTAGTGTTCTAGTTCTAGTGTTCTAGTTCTAGTGTTCTAGTTATTGTACCCTAGTTCTAGTCTTCTTGATCCAGGGCACTAGATCTAGTGTTCTAGTTCCAGGGCTCTAGTTATTGTGTTCTAGTGTTCTAGTTCTAGTGTTCTAGTGCTAGTGCTCTAGATCTAGTGTTCTTATACTAGTTCCCTAGTTCTACTGCTCTAGTTCTACTGTTCTAGTTCTAGTGCTCTAGTTCTAGTGCTCTAGTTGTAGTGTTCGGGTTCTAGTGACCTAGTTCTAGTGCTCCATTTCTTGTGTTCTATTGCTAGTGCTCTAGTTCTTGTGTTCTAGTTCTAGTGTTCCAGTTCTTTTGTTCTAGTTCTAATGCCCTATTTCTTGTGTTTTAGTTCTAGTGCACTAGTTTTAGTGTTGTCGTAATAATAGTCTAGTTCCAGCATTCTAGTTCTAGTTCTAGTGCTCTGATTCTTTTGTTCTAGTTCTAGTGTTCTAGTTATTGTGATCTAGTGTTCTATATCTAGTGCACTAGTTATAGTGTTTTAGTGTTCTTGATCTTGTGTTATACATCTAGTTCTAGTGCTCTAGTTCTAGGTAGTTCTAGTGTTCTAGGGCTCTGGTTCTAGTGTTCTCATTCTTGTGCTCTAGTTCTAGTGTTCTAGTGTTCTATGTCCAGTGTTCTAGTTCTAGTGTTCTATTTCTAGTGCTATAGTTATTGTATTTTAGTTATAGTGCCCTAGATCTAGTGTTCTAGTACTAGTGCCCTGGTTTTCCTCCTCTATTTCTAGTGTTCTACTTCTAGTGTTCTAGATCTATTTTTCCAGTACTAGCTCCCTTGTCCTACTGGTCTAGTTCTAGTGTTACGTTCTAGTTCTAGTGCTCAGGTTCTAGTTTTCTAGTTCTGGTGTTCTGGTTCTAGTGTTCTAGTTTTAGTACTCCATTTTTTTGTGTTATTCTGCTAGTGCTCTAGTTATTGTGTTTTAGTGTTCTAGTTCTATTGTTCTAGTTTTCTAGTGCAAGTGCTCCAGTTCTAGTGCTCTATTTCTAATATTCTAGATCTAGTGTTATAATGTTCTAGTTCTTGTGCTATAGTTCTAATGTTCTAGCTCTATTTCTCTAATTCTAGTGTTCTAGTTCTTGTGTTCTTGTTCTATTGCTTTAGTGCTAGTGTTCTATTGTTCTAGTTCTAGTGCTCTAGTTATTGTGTTCTAGTGCCCTAGTTCTAGTGTTCTAGTTCTATTGTTCTAGTTTTCTAGTGCAAGTGCTCCAGTTCTAGTGCTCTATTTCTAATATTCTAGATCTAGTGTTATAATGTTCTAGTTCTTGTGCTATAGTTCTAATGTTCTAGCTCTATTTCTCTAATTCTAGTGTTCTAGCTCTAGTTCTCTAGTTCTTGTGTTCTTGTTCTATTGCTTTAGTGCTAGTGTTCTATTGTTCTAGTTCTAGTGCTCTAGTTATTGTGTTCTAGTGCCCTAGTTCTAGTGTTCTAGTTTTAGTGCTCCAGTTCTTGTGTTCTAGTTCTAGTGCTCTAGTCCCTGTGTTCTAGTTCTAGTGTTCTAGTTCTTGTGCTCTAGTGTTCTAGTTCCTGCGTTCTAGTTCTAGTGTTCTATCTCTAGTGCTCTGGTTCTGGAATTCTATTTCTAGTCTTCTAGTTCTAGTGCTCTAGTTCTCGTGCTCTAGAACATTCTTGGGCTTGCTTTCCTTTTTTGTTTTCTTCTCAACCTCTAAAGGTAATAATATTTTATGCTGCCCTTTTTTGGGAATACTGTGTGTTCATGCTAGTCTGATCTCCAGTGTCATCTCAGGTGGAAGTTGTCCCCCTCAAATCACATAACTTTAGTCTGACTTTGGGAATGGCTTGTAGAATTGAATACGTGACTGCTGCATGATGTAAGTGGTGGAATTTCAAATGTAATTCTGATGTCATGCTAGTTTATTGTGCTCGTAAATGTTTGATGAACGGCGAGGAGTCACTCTGTGCGGCCCACCTGAAATTCCTGGACTGCCCGTGGTTTGTGGGGGGAAGGAAGGGCTTTTAAAAATATTTCCCCTGAATGAACAGTCAGAGAGAGGCCACTGGCCTTGGGCACACGTGAAGCAGCTGGAACAGACGAGCTCACACACTCTCTCTCTCTCAATTCAATTCAATTCAATTCAAGGGCTTTATAGCATGGGAAACATGTGTTAACATTGCCAAAGCAAGTGAGGTAGACAACATACTAAGTGAATATATAAAGTGAAAAACAACAAAAATTAACAGTAAACAGTACACATACAGAAGTTTCAAAACAGTAAAGACATTACAAATGTCATATTATATATATATATATACAGTGTTTTAACAATGTACAAATGGTTAAAGGACACAAGATAAAATAAATAAGCATAAATATGGGTTGTATTTACAATGGTGTTTGTTCTTCACTGGTTGCCCTTTTCTCGTGGCAACAGGTCACAAATCTTGCTGCTGTGATGGCACACTGTGGAATTTCACCCAGTAGATATGGGAGTTTTTCTCTCTCTCTCTCCCCCTTTCTCTCTCTCCCCCTTTCTCTCTCTCTCCTCTCTCTCTCTCTCCCCCTTTCTCTCTTTCTCTCTCTCTCTCCCTTTCTCTCTCTCTCTCTCCTCCTCCTCTCTCTCTCTCCCCCTTTCTCTCTCTCTCTCCCCCTTTCTCTCTCTCTCTCCTCCTCCTCCCTCTCTCTCCCCCTTTCCCCTCTCTCTCTCTCTCTCTCTCTCTCTCTCTCATCCCTCTCTCTCCCCCTTTCTCTCTCTCGCTCTCCCTTCAACACTCTCTCCCACACACCTTTACCCACACAGACCTCTACCATCACACACCTCAACCATCACACACCTCAACCATCACACACCTCTCCCATCACAGACCTCTACCATCACAGACCTCTCCCATCACAGACCTCTCCCATCACAGACCTCTACCATCACACACCTCTCACACACTCTCCCATCACACCTCTCCCATCACACACCTCTACCATCACACACCTCTACCATCACACACCTCTACCATCACAGAACTCTCCCATCACACACCTCTCCCATCACACACCTCTACCATCACACAACTCTACCATCACACACCTCTCCCATCACACACCTCTCCCATCACACACCTCAACCATCACACACCTCTCCCATCACACACCTCAACCATCACACACCTCAACCATCACACACCTCTCCCATCACACACCATTCCCATCACACACCTCTACCATCACACACCTCTACCATCACACACCTCTACCATCACACACCACTCCCATCACAGACCTCTCCCATCACACACCTTTCCCATCACAGACCTCTACCATCACACACCTCAACCATCACACACCTCAACCATCACACACCTCTCCCATCACACACCTCAACCATCACACACCTCAACCATCACACACCACTCCCATCACACACCTCTCCCATCACACACCTCTACCATCACAGACCTCTACCATCACACACCTCTACCATCACAGACCTCTCCCATCACACACCTTTCCCATCTCAGACCTCTACCATCACACAACTCTACCATCACACACCACTCCCATCACACACCTCTACCATCACACACCTCTCCCATCACACACCTCTACCATCACACACCTCTACCATCACACACCTCTACCATCACACACCACTCCCATCACACACCACTCCCATCACACACCTCTCCCATCACACACCTCTCCCATCACACATCTCTCCCATCACACACCTCTACCATCACGCACCTCTCCCATCACACACCTCTACCACCACAGACCTCTACCATCACAGACCTCTCCCATCACACACCTCTACCATCGCAGACCTCTCCCATCACAGATCTCTACCATCACAGACCTCTACCATCACACACCTCTACCATCACAGACCTCTACCATCACACACCTTTACCATCACACACCTCTACCATTCCACACCTCTCCCATCACACACCTCTCCCATCACACAACTCTACCATCACACACCCCTTCCTCCCAGACCCAGAGTCGTCTCCACTCTCCAGTCGTCTCCACTCTCCAGTCGTCTCCACTCTCCAGTCGTCTCCACTCTCCATTCGTCTCCACTCTCCAGTCGTCTCCACTCTCCAGTCGTCTCCACTCTCCAGTCGTCTTCTCTCTCCATTCGTCTCCACTCTCCAGTCGTCTCCACTCTCCAGTCGTCTCCACTCTCCATTCGTCTCCACTCTCCAGTCGTCTCCACTCTCCATTCGTCTCCACTCTCCAGTCGTCTCCACTCTCCAGTCGTCTCCACTCTCCAGTCGTCTCCACTCTCCAGTCGTCTCCACTCTCCACTCGTCTCCACTCCCCACTCGTCTCCACTCCCCAGTCGTCTCCACTCTCCAGTCGTCTCCACTCTCCACTCGTCTCCACTCTCCAGTCGTCTCCTCTCTCCAGTCGTCTCCACTCTCCACTCGTCTCCACTCTCCACTCGTCTCCACTCTCCACTCGTCTCCACTCTCCAGTCGTCTCCACTCTCCACTCGTCTCCACTCTCCACTCTCCACTCGTCTTCACTCTCCACTCGTCTCCACTCGTCTCCACTCTCCAGTCGTCTCCACTCTCCACTCGTCTCCACTCTCCACTCGTCTCCACTCTCCTGTCATCTCCACTCTCCACTCGTCTTCACTCTCCACTCGTCTCCACTCGTCTCCACTCGTCTCCACTCTCCACTCGTCTCCACTCTCCAGTCGTCTCCACTCTCCATTCGTCTCCACTCTCCAGTCGTCTCCACTCTCCAGTCGTCTCCACTCTCCAGTCGTCTCCACTCTCCACTCATCTCCACTCTCCAGTCGTCTCCACTCTCCACTCGTCTCCACTCTCCACTCGTCTCCACTCTCCACTCGTCTCCACTCGTCTCCACTCTCCAGTCGTCTCCACTCTCCACTCGTCTCCACTCTCCACTCGTCTCCACTCGTCTCCACTCTCCACTCGTCTTCACTCTCCACTCGTCTCCACTCGTCTCCACTCTCCACTCGTCTCCACTCTCCAGTCGTCTCCACTCTCCACTCGTCTCCACTCTCCACTCGTCTCCACTCTCCTGTCATCTCCACTCTCCACTCGTCTTCACTCTCCACTCGTCTCCACTCGTCTCCACTCGTCTCCACTCTCCACTCGTCTCCACTCTCCAGTCGTCTCCACTCTCCATTCGTCTCCACTCTCCAGTCGTCTCCACTCTCCAGTCGTCTCCACTCTCCAGTCGTCTCCACTCTCCACTCATCTCCACTCTCCAGTCGTCTCCACTCTCCACTCGTCTCCACTCTCCACTCGTCTCCACTCGTCTCCACTCTCCAGTCGTCTCCACTCTCCAGTCGTCTCCACTCTCCACTCGTCTCCACTCTCCAGTCGTCTCCACTCTCCACTTGTCTCCACTCTCCACTCGTTACACACATTTGATGTGAACAGCCCAATTCTATCTCTTATTATCACTTCTATATGGTTTCAGCCAACTAATTGGCTAGTGTAGCTCTGCTCTGACAGAGGCATGCAGCGGTCAGCCAGACCGACATAGTGTGATACCATCTGGGGCAGGCTGGGATCAGCACAACATGGGTGGCTGATCTAGATACATCACTAACGATCAACGCCCAAAGACACTTGCTGCACTTGGCTGCATTGTCACAAAACGAATGCTGTGCGGTGCCCCCCTGGCTAGCATGATAGCGAAAGCCAAACCCCCTCTCTCCCTATTTCTCGCCCTCTCTCTCTCTCTCTCTGTCTCTAGTGGTCTGTAGATGCCTGCCTGATGGACAACTATTTTTCTTCTAGTCTCTTAAATAAGTCAGAGTTTCACAGCTCAGAGCTTCATCAAAACAGAGCATGAAAGGTTGATGGAGTTTAATGTATTATCTGGCAGGAATTCAAGTTGTGAGCGGTTTTGGGTTTTCTCAGGCTCTTTTCTGTGTTTGACCTGGACTCACCACCCGGTGCAGCACAGTGTGGCATACAGTGCTGTTAGAAACTAAACAGAGTAACAGATCCCCTCTCCTGCTGCTGCTAACGTATTACACACACAAACACTGCTAACGAGGCATGCTGGGACACCTCTCCCACTGTGCAACTGATGTTGTGTGTCGGGGCAGCACATAGCATGGTGTTGTGGTGGTGTTGTGGTGTTGTTGTGATGTGGTGTTGCGGTGATGATGTGGTGTGGTGTTGTGGTGCGGTGCGGTGTTGTGGTGGTGTGGTGCCGTGTTGCGGTGGTGCGGTGTTGCGGTGGTGTTGCGGTGTTGTGGTGGTGTGGTGTGGTGTTGCGGTGGTGTTGCGGTGTTGCGGTGTTGCGGTGGTGTTGCAGTGTTGTGGTGTTGCGGTGGTGTTGCGGTGGTGTTGTGGTGGTGTTGCGGTGTTGTTGCGGTGGTGCGGTGGTGTTGTGGTGGTGTTGCGGTGTTGTGGTGTTGTGTTTTTTAGTAGCTACTATCTTGTCTCATCGCTACAACTCCCGTACGGCTCGGGAGAGACGAAGGTTGAAAGTCATGCGTCCTCCGATACACAACCCAACCAATCCGCACTGTTTCTTAACAGAGCGCGCATCCAACCCAGAAGCCAGCCGCACCAATGTGTCGGAGGAAACACCGTGCACCTGGCAACCTTGGTTAGCGCGCACTGTGCTCGGCCCGCCACAGGAGTCGCTGGTGTGCGATGAGACAAGGATATCCCTACCTGCCAATTGTGCTTCGCCCCACGGACCTCCCGGTTATGACAGAGCCTGGGCGCGAACCCAGAGTCTCTGATGGCACAGCTGGCACTGCGGTACAGCGCCCCTTAACCACTGCGCCACCCGGGAGGTCTGTTTCTCCTCCATTTCAGCAACAAAACAATAACAAAGGTGCTGGGGTGAACATTGGCGCTGTTTCCCCTAATACAGATAACATCTTTCACAACGAATAATGGCTGTTTCTTTGCTTTCTTGTTTTACAGAAATCTCCTGGACAGAGACACATTCTCCAAATCAGACCCAAGTAAGATTGTCTTTTATACACGCATTTACACACACACACACACACACACACACACACACACACACACACACACACACACACACACACACACACTCTTATTCTCTCTTGTTTTCTCTGGCCCTCTCTCTTCCCCCTGTGAATTAGTGTGCATTTGCATATGCCAGATGTCGTATTTGTCATTGTAATCTGAACTCTGGCTCTACTTGACTGAGCAGAAACAGTCTGTCCTTGTGTACACCAGCCATAGGATTCCTCTGCTGCTTATTCCCTGCTGATTCTAGAAATCTTCAAAATCATGACATTTTAGTCATGTTTCTGGATTTTTGCCTAACCTTAACCAGCCATATCTGTCATAGAGATGAAGGGATGTCTGTGGTCTGTGGTGTGTAGATAAGTACATCCTTAAAATTAGGACATTTGGCCCTCTGAAGGAGATGTGGTCAGACTCAGCACTAGCAATGAGGGAGGACTCTGATCCGAGAGGCCTACTGGCTGGTTGGCTTGCTAGAGGCTGGCTGGGCAGCTGGCTGGCTGGAGGCTAGCTGACTGGCTCGAGGCTGGTTGGCTGGAGGCTGGCTGGCTGGGTGGCTGGCTGGCTGGCTGTCTGGCTGGCTGTCTGGCTGGAGGCTGGCTGACTGGCTGGAGGCTGGCTGGCTGGCTGGCTGGCTGGCTGGCAGGAGGCTGGCTGGCTGGCTGGAGGCTGTAGCATGTTTATCCAAGGAGGTACTTGTGCTGTGTCCATGTCTCTGATGTGCTGACGGTACTGACCCCAGTCACACAGCATTATACCTCCTCAGCACTGCACTGCAAGCCAGGGGGCCCAAGACGCGCACACACACACACACACACACACACACACACACACACACACACACACACACACACACACACACACACACACAAACGCACAGTCACAAACACACACACAAACACATGCACACCGGGTTGGGTAGGTTACTTACTAAATGTAATCTGTTACAGTTACTAGTTACTTGTCCAAAATTGTCACGAGTAACCTAACTTTTCGATTATCCAAACTCAGTAACGTAATCTAATTACTTTCAGTTACTTTTAGATTATTTTATCTTAAGAAGCATACAAAGAAGACAAAAATGTATATTACCAATTGAACGACATCTTTTTAAACAATAAGGCACGAGGGGTTGTGGTAAATGGCCAATATATGCACTTATGCACCACGCAACGCGGAGTGCCTGGATACAGCCCTTAGCCTTGGTATAGTGGCCATATACCACAACCCCTGATGTGCCTTATTGCTATTATAAACTGCTTACCAACCTAATTAGAGCATTACAAATTCATGTTTTGTCATAACCATGGTATACAGTCTAATATACCACGGCCTTCAGCCAATCAGCATTCAGGGCTCGAACCACCCAGTTTATAATACCATATAAATCAATGTTAGAGTTTACATAGCTGGCCATAAATGGATGTTGCATTTTACTTTATGGGTTGGTTATGTAGGCTTGAGTGAGAAAGTTACAGACCCACTAATATCATACCCTCCAAGACATGCTAACCTCTCGTCATTACAATATCAGGGGAGGTCAGCATTTTATTTTTTTGGGGGGGGTGATATTTATGACCCTGTACCTTTCTCACTCATCATTATTCACAATTCATTCAGGATTACCCCGTAATCCCAGTAGTGTAACATTTGATAAAATACTTTGTGAATTTCACCAGGTTCATATATTAATATAGTATGCTGATTTGTTATTATGCATGCCGGCATCCTGGGAATCGGGGAGTGTGTACTTGTGTTTTGTCCTATCTGCTCATGCTCAAACCATTCTGATGCACTATGAGAGGTAGGGACGCTTTTTCTGTCATCTTCACAAAAGTTAGATTCCTTTAATCACAAAGTCATGACACACAGTGTTTTGTTCATGAAAAATGTTGGATATTTAGATATTTAGAGTTTATTTAGAGTTCTGAATTCAACATGTGGTTATTAGCTAGCTAACGTATTGTATGTGCAAACGATGGTTAGCTCCTTGACTGAACCCAGTCCTTTGTATTGTGTGTCTGTTGTAGAAAGAGGCGATGATTGGCAGGACATATTTGTGCTCTACAAATGTATTTTCTTTTGTATGCAGGTATGTGGTTTTAATCTATATATCCATCAATCTATACCCAATACCCCATAATGACAAAGCCAAAACAGGTTTTTCATTTTTTTTTCAAATGTATTAAAAATGAAATGTAGGTATTCAGACACTTTGCTGTGAGACTCTAAATTTAGCTCAGGTGTGTCCTGTTTCCATTGATCATTCTTGAGATGTTTCGACAACGTTATTGGAGTCCACCTGTGGTAAATTCAAATCATTGGACATGATTTGGAAAGGCACACACCTGTCTATATAAGGTCCTACAGATGACAGTGCATGTCAGAGCAAAAACCAAGCCATGAGTGAAGGAATTGTCTGTAGAGTTCCGAGACAAGATTGTGTCGAGAAACAGATCTGGACAAGGGTACCAAAACATTTTTGCAGCATTGAAGGTCCCCAATAACATAATGGCCTCCATCATTCTTAAATGTAAGAAGTTTGGAACCACCAAGACTCTTCCTAGAGCTGGCCGTCCAGCCAAACTGAGAAATCGGTGGAGAAGGGCCTTGGTCAGGGAGGTGACCAAGAACCCAATGATCACTGACAGGGCTCCATAGTTCTACTGTGGAGATGAGAGAACCTTCCAGAAGGACCAACATCTCTGCAGCACACCACCAATCAGGCCTTTATGGTAGAGTGGCCAGACGGAAACCACTCCTCAGTAAAAGGTACATGACAGCCCTCTTAGAATTTGCCTAAGGACCCCTAAAGTACTCTAAGACCACAAGATTCTCTGGTCTGATGAAACCAAGATTGAACTCTTTGGCCTGAATGCCAAGTGTCACATCTGGAGGAAACCTGGTACCATCCCTACTGTGAAGCATGGTGGTGGCAGCATCATGCTGTGGGGATGTTTTTTAGTGGCAGGGACTGTGCGACTAGTCAAGATCGAGGGAAAGATGAACGCAGCAAAGAACAGAGCGATCCTTGATGAAATCCTTCTCCAGAGCGCTCATGATCTCAGACTGGGGCGAAGTTTCACCTTCCAACAGGACAACGACCCTAAGCACACAGCCAAGACAACGCAGGAGGGGCTTCGGGACAAGTCTCTGAATGTCCTGGAGTGGCCCAGCCAGAGCCTGGAACCCGATCGAACATCTCTGGAGAGACCTGAAAATAGCTGTGCAGCGACAGTCCCCATCCAACCTGACAGAGCTTGAGAGGATCTGCAGAGAAAAATGGGAGAAACTCTCCAAATACAGGTGTGCCAAGCTTGTAGTGTCATACCCAAGAAGACTAGAGGCTGTAATCGCTGTCAAAGGTGCTTCAACAAAGTACTGAGTAAAGGGTCTGAATACTTATGTAAATGGTATATTTTATAAAAACCTGTTTTTGCTTTGTCATTATGGGGTATTGTGTGTAGATTGATGAGGATTTGTTTTGTATTTATCCATTTTAAAACAAGGCTGTAGCGTATCAAAATGTGGAAAAAGTCAAGGAGCTCACTGTGTTAGCCTACTCTGTTGATGATTTTGTTGTCATGGACGACTGATTTCAGTTGAAAAATAAATGCTGCTCTCATGGAATGAAATATTTTGAGCACTACCGAAAAGTGCTATTTTTTATTGGAAAAATACCGTCCGTAACCTGCATTTGCTATAGGACTGTTGTTTAAGTTTTTGTTGGTGAAACTTTGATACCTCCATAATTTGCAGCTGTTTAAGTACATCAAAAGTGCTCTAGTTTGAGCATGTGATGTCCGTTTTTTTTATCAGCAGGAATTAGATTGAGCAATAAAAGCCTCTCTCGTGTTCTTCTTAAATTTAACTTGTTGTTGACAGTATGCACCACAATACCATGGAGATTAGAAGGGAGGAACGCCCTCAAAATTGTATTCCATAGACTGGGCTCCGCACTATGCAGCTGTTGCAAGAGCGCATTTTGTCACTGACTGTCCACTGGATGCAGAAACAATGATTGATAGGCAGCTTAAACTACCACATTATGTAAGGCACAAATAGCTAAATGAGAGAGCAGCAGTGTGATTCACATCAATGCGCTATGTAGATAACAGTAATATGTGATATCCACTAGGCTACACCACTGCTGTTGTCCTTACCTCCAAGCGTTTAGTGAAAAGGGATAATCTTCAGATGTAGACAGCATTCACACCATTGGAAGACATACACTATATTACCAAAAGTATTCGGAGACCCCATCAAATTAGTGGATTTGACTATTTCAGCCACATTCAGACAGCTGAACTCAACTGCATTACATGACGTTACATGACAGTATATTACACTACATTACACTACATACACAAATAATAACCACAACAGCCAGCTGGAACCCTATTTGACCACGAAAACATGCATGCCCTGGCCACTGAGGTAACTACTAGAGAATGGGCATTTCTCCAGAGCTCTTTACGCTAGCATACATACAGAGCTAGTGAGGGCAGGCAGAGTAGAATCACTCTTGTTGATTCTATGGACAGAGGCCATTGAAGCCCTCTCAAGGGAAGTGATCACGGTCAGTCAGGTGGAATGGGGGCTCTGACCCCTCTGATTCTGATGAGGTGTATTTTGATTTGAACATTTTAACACCCCTCCCCGTAGAGGGAATTGGCTCAGATTACAGTAGTTTGCGCCAGACTGTATTAAAACAGATGGTTTTGGGACACTAAATCTGTGCGTGTGTGTGTATTTTTAAACAAAATACATTCATAGCTGTTTATTTTGGTCCATATATTTGGGTGTATAAGCCATCAACCGTATGATAGGTCCAACAGTCAATTTCATGCTCTTGTAAAGGTCTGGGGTGGGGTTCAGATCCAGGGCCTCAAGCTTAATGATGAGCTTGGAAGGTGTTGAATGCTGAGCTATAGTCAATGAACAGCATTCTGACATAGGTATTCCTCTTTGTCCAGATGGGACAGTGTGCAGTGCGATGGCGATTGCATCGTCTGTGGGTCTATTGGGGTCGGTAAGCAAATTGAAGTGAGTCTAGGATGTCAGGTAGAGGTGATGTGATCCTTAACTAGCCTCTCAAAGAACTTCATGATGACAGAAGTGAGTGCTACGGTGCTATAGTCATTTAGTTCAGTTACCTTTGCTTTCTTGGGTACTGGAACAATGGTGGACAGCAGACCGGGATAGGGAGAGGTTGAATATGTCCGTAAAGACTCCAACCAGCTGGTCTGCGCATGCTCTGAGGATGCGGCTAGGGTTGCTGTCTGGGATGACAGCCTTGCAAGGGTAAACACACTTAAATGTCTTACTCACGTTGGCCACGGAGAAGGAGAGCCCACAGTCCTTGGTAGCAGGCTGCGTCGGTGGCACTGTGTTATCCTCAAAGTGGGCGAAGAAGGTGTTTAGCTTGTCCCGAAGCAAGACGTCAGTGTCCGTGACGTGGCTGGTTTTCCATTTGTAGTCCGCGATTGTCTCTAGACCCTGCAACATACGTCTTGTGTCTGAGCCGTTGAATTGCGACTCCACTTTGTCTCTATACTGATGTTTTGCCTGTTTGATTACCTTGCGGAGGGAATAACTTCACTGTTTACATTCTGCCATATTCCCAGTCACTTTGCCATTGTTAAATGCGGTGGTTCTCGCTTTCAGTTTTGCGCGAATGCTGCCATCTATCCATGGTTTCTGGTTAGGATAGGTTTTAATAGTCACAGTGGGTACAACATCTACTATACACTTCCTGATAAACTCAGTCACAGTATCAGTATAGTCGTCAATGTTATTATTGGAGGCTATCCGGAACATATCCCAGTCTTCGAGATCAGAACAATCTTGAAGCATGGATTCCGATTGGTCAGACCAGCGTTGAATAGTCCTGTTTCAGTTTCTGCCTGTAGGAAGGGATGAGTACAATGGAGTCATGGTCAGATTTGCCAAAAGGAGGGCGGGGGAGGACCTTATAGGCATCCCGGAAGTTGGAGTAGCAGTGGTCAAGTACTACAGTCAATATGTTGATAGAACTTGGGCATCCTTTTTCCCAAAATTGCTTTGTTAAAATCCCCAGCTACAATACATGTGGCCTCAGGATATGTAGTTTCCAGTTTGCATAATGTCCAGTGTAGTTCTTTGAGGGCAGTCGTGGTATCGGTTTGAGGGGGAATATACACAGCTGTGACGATAACCGAAGAGAATTATCTTGGGAGGTAATACAGACGACATTTGATTGTGAGGTATTCTATGTCGGGTGAACAAAAGGACTTGAGTTTCTGTATGTTATCACAATCACACCATGAGTCGTTAATCTTGAAACATACACCCCAACCCTTCCTCTTCCCAGAGAGATATGTATTCTTGTATAAATTCACGTGAGAGTGGATTCCCCTTAGCAGAGGGTTTCCCTAAGGCGTGCACATTTCAGTTTTTGTCCTAGCACTTACACAACTGATTCTCATCAAAGGCTTGATTACGAGTCTGATACTCTGTTAGTGCCTGGGAAATATGTCAAATGTGCACCCCTTGGGTCACCAGGACCAGGATTCAGAAACACTGCCTTAGCATTTTAGCACTTTCAACTCTGTTCCTTTTTTTTGTCATTTCTCTTTGAAAAATCTTCATTTCTGCCTGGGTGGCAGAGTTACACTGACATTTACATTAATTAGGAACAGAGCTTTCCTCTCATGATGTCATAGCCTAGGCGATAGAATGTTATCTTCCAGGATTTCTTATTCCGTG